>NW_026652294.1:72787837-72837837 GCF_009828535.3 Hylobates moloch
TGGAATGTTCTTCCATTTGTTTGTATCCTCTTTTGTTTCATTGAGCAGTGATTTGTAGTTCTCCTTGAAGAGGTCCTTCATATCCCTTGTAAGTTGGATCCCTAGGTATTTTATTCTTTTTGAAGCAATTGTGAATGGGAGTTCACTCATGATTTGGCTCTCTGTCTGTGATTGGTGTACAAGAATGCTTGTGATTTTTGTACATTGATTTTGTATCCTGAGACTTTGCTGAAGTTGCTAATCAGCTTAAAGAGATTTTGGGCTGAGACAATGGGGTTTTCTAGATATACAATCATGTCATCTGCAAACAGAGACAATTTGACTTCCTCTTTTCCTAATTGAATACCCTTTATTTCCTTCTCCTGCCTGATTGCTCTGGCCAGAACTTCCAGCACTATACTGAATAGGAGTGGTGAGAAAGGGCATCCCTGTCTTGTGCCAGTTTTCAAAGGGAATGCTTCCAGTTTTTGCCCATTCAGTATGATATTGGCTGTGGGTTTGTCATAGATAGCTCTTATGATTTTGAGATATGTCCCATCAATACCTAATTTATTGAGAGTTTTTGGCATGAAGTGTTGTTGAATTTTGTCAAAGGCCTTTTCTGCATCTATTGAGGTAATCATGTGGTTTTTGTCTTTGGTTCTGTTTATATGCTGGATTACATTTATTGATTTGTGTATGTTGAACCAGCCTTGCATCCCCGGGATGAAGCCTACTTGATCATGGTGGATAAGCTTTTTGATGTGCTGCTGGATTCGGTTTGCCAGTATTTTGTTGAGGATTTTTGCATCAATGTTCATTAAGGATATTGGTCTGAAATTCTCTTTTTTGGTTATGTCTCTGCCAGGCTTTGGTATCAGGACAATGCTGGCCTCATAAAATGTGTTAGGGAGGATTCCCTCTTTTTCTATCGATTGGAATAGTTTCAGAAGGAATGGTACCAGATCCTCCTTGTACCTCTGGTAAAATTCGGCTGTGAATCCATCAGGTCCTGGACTCTTTTTGGTTGGTAAGCTATTGATTACTAGCACAATTTCAGAGCCTGTTATTGGTCTGTTCAGAGATTCAACTTCTTCCTGGTTTAGTCTTGGGAGGGTGTATGTGTCGAGGAATTTATCCATTTCTTCTAGATTTTCTAGTTTATTTGCATAGAGGTGTTTGTAGTATTCTCTGATGGTAGATTGTATTTCTATGGGATCGGTGGTGATAACCCCTTTTTCATTTTTTATTGCGTCTATTTGATTCTTCTCTCTTTTATTATTTATTAGTCTTGCTAGCGGTCTATCAATTTTGTTGATCTTTTCAAAAAACCAGCTCCTGGATTCATTAATTTTTTGAGGGGTTTTTTGTGTCTCTATTTCCTTCAGTTCTGCTCTGATTTTAGTTATTTCTAGCCTTCTGTTAGCTTTTGAATGTGTTTGCTCTTGCTTTTCTAGTTCTTTTAATTGTGATGTTAGGGTGTCCATTTTGGATCTTTCCTCCTTTCTCTTGTGGGCATTTAGTGCTATAAATTTCCCTCTACACACTGATTTGAATGTGTCCCAGAGATTCTGGTATTTTGTGTCTTTGTTCTCGTTGGTTTCAAAGAACATCTTTATTTCTGCCTTCATTTCGTTATGTACCCAGTAGTCATTCAGGAGCAGGTTGTTCAGTTTCCATGTAGTTGAGCGGTTTTGAGTGAGTTTCTTAATCCTGACTTCTAGTTTGATTGCACTGTGGTCTGAGAGACAGTTTGTTGTAATTTCTGTTCTTTTACATTTGCTGAGGAGAGCTTTACTTCCAACTATGTGGTCAATTTTGGAATAGGTGTGGTGTGGTGCTGAAAATAATGTATATTCTGTTGATTTGGGGTGGAGAGTTCTGTAGATGTCTATTAGGTCCACTTTGTGCTGAGCTGAGTTCAATTCCTGGATATCCTTGTTAACTTTCTGTCTCATTGATCTGTCTAATGTTGACAATGGGGTGTTAAAATCTCCCATTATTATTGTGTGGGAGTTTAAGTCCCTTTGTAGGTCACTCAGGACTTGCTTTATGAATCTGGGTGCTCCTGTGTTGGGTGCATTTATATTTAGGATATTTAGCTCCTCTTGTTGAATTGATCCCTTTACCATTATGTAATGGCCTTCTTTGTTGAGTTAGAGTCTTGCTCTGTTGCCCCTCCAAGGCTGGAGTGCACCATCACACCCGGCTAATTTTTTTATTTTTAGTAGAGATGAGGTTTCACCATGTTGGCCAGGCTGCTCTCGAACTCCTGACCTAAAGTGATCTGCCCACCTCGGCCTCCTAAAGTGCTGGGATTACAGGCGTGAGCCACCGCACCCAGCCTGATGTGTTTCTTGATGCTTTTTTGTATTTTTCTGGAAGTCCCTCTGATGTTTAGCAACGTCTTTGTAATATTTCAGCCAGCATCAGCTCTACTGTGACTTTTAATGAGGCGTCAGAACAACGCGGGAAGTAAATAGATGGCAACAGCAGAGAGTAAAGTGAGAACTCCATGGGGAAGGAGAAACCGTCAGGAGAGGCAGGAGCTCTGGCATCAACCATCTCTCTGCCCAGAATCTCCTTCCAAGTTGAAGCTTCAGTAGTTTGGGTTCTTCCAGGGTATATTATTGGTCCAATAAGATTGGAAAACACTGAACTAAACAAAGTTAAACAGGTTTCTTCATTACAAACTCTTCTAACATCCTTAATCTACTGATATACCTTAAGAATCTTCAAGAGAAGACAATTGCATTGCCGGCAGAGTTTCTTGAACTATTTAATTATGAAGAAAGAGTTTGTTGGCTTTGGTGCTCTAAGAAACACTCTTTGGGCCACATCATTGTGAAGAGTCATTATAGATCCCACCACTTGTGTGACTGATTGGCCTATTCCTCGAAGTAGTTAACAGAGAGACTAAAATATAATCCCTTTCCACAAGTAACTCAGCCCATAAATATCTACTAAATGCATGTATTCTTACTGAGTGCCAGAAACTGAGCAAAGTGATTATTAACATAGATTATTTAATTTTCAAATCCTCACAGCAGCGCTGTCAGGTGTGATTATTATACCCCTTTTACAGAGGAGACTGAGGGTCATGAGTTTAGATAATTTAGGATTACATAAGTAGTAACTGGCAAATGGCCCAACTCCCATTCTTATACATGGTGCCTCCCTGAGGGGGACACTTCTCAGGAACTAAACACAGTCCAGCGTAAGATACCTTTTAAGTATGGTTACTCTTCCCCAGGGCCGGTTATTTATTTAGCAACATTGGTTCCAGAGACTCTCCATGTTGATTATTCGTTAATGTTCTCAGGGGCAGGGACTGACTCATTCACCTTTCCATTATCAGTTTCTGGCACATAGTAGGGAGTCAATAGATATTTCTTGAATGAATAAAAATAAATAAATAAATGAAGACACTGATGTATAACTGGTCCTGGTGAAAAATAATTTCTAACAGAGGCATTGCCCTGATCCTTTCAACTAGTCCATAACATTTCTTGAGCTCCTATGATATGCCAAGGACTGGATTCAGTAGTCACCAAAACTTGTTGAGTTGCTGTTTCCCTTTCTGAACCTCTAATATTCTACCTCACATGAACAAATGTTTTCGAAGGCAGGCCTTCTTCAGACAATACATGGAAAGCCTTAGGCATAAATCCCTTTCGTGTATGAATTCCTCTATAGTAAAAATCATATTGATTGCTTAGGGAGGGGGATACTGAGTTAGTGGTTAAGGGTGAGAAGGATAACTCCTCAAATTAAAGAACTGCATGAACGCTTAACACTCAAAGGCTGGGAAGCATAGAAGGTATTTAATAAGTGCTTATTGAATGAATGATGCAGACATGCATGAGGCAAGAATGAGGCAAGCTCTGGGCCCCAAAGACAGAGAGGGAGCAGCTACCTTTTTCTTAGTAGCTTGTTGACTGCTTGCAAGCCCCTGCCCAAGCCCATGGTGTAGCCATTGTGCATTCTGCAGGGACACAGACTGAAATGTGGGGTGCTCACAGTAGAACCCACCTCACACCGAGTGACTCTGCGTGGGCCTGTCCCCTGAGAGATAACTTGAATGCGATGGTAAAATAGAAGCCAGGGGTTGAGGATCAGTCTCTGCAGTTTATTAGCCAGCTGACCCTGGATAAGTTACCTAACCATTCTGAGCCTCAGTTTGCTCAACTGAGAAATGAAGATCGTAATTTTTAAATTAGAATTCTTCTTATTTTTTTAGGTCCTTCCAGATTGCAAAGAAGAGAGGCACACAAATGGTCGCTCAGATGAGGTAGATAAGTTAATTATTAGGAAGAACGGTACAATTTCATAACTGCTTCCTGGAGACCTAGGACAAGCCCTCTCTTCATTAAGGAGATGACTGGCTGTAATGGCAGGATGCCCCCTGCTTTCTCCTTCTGATGCATCTTGTTACCTCTTTATCACTCGCACACAGTCAAAGGAGCTGACTAGGCCAATCGTCACTATCTGGGAAAGAGTGCGCCCACTGGGCAATGTTTCTGCACCAGGTCACCTCATGTCCATAGCTCTCTTTGACTCAGGAAGGGATCCCACCTCCCACCAGTTGCAGTCACAGCACTCAAAGAACAGCTGAGTCACCTGGAGAGAACAGCCTAAGGCCAGTTTGGCTTTGAGGGTGTATTAGTTTCCTGTGGCTGCTGTAACAAAGTAACACAAACTGGGTGGCTTAAAACAACACACATTTACTGTCTCACAGTTCTGGAGGCTAGAAGGCCACAGCGTGGTGTCAGCAGGGCCATGCTGTCTCTGAAACCTGTAGGGGAGAATCCTTCCTTCTCTCCTGGCTTTTGCTGCTAGCTGGCAGTCCTGAGCATTCTATGGCTTGTGGGTGCATCACTTGAATTTCCACCTCCGTTGTCACATGGCTGTCTTCTCCCTGTTTCTGTCCTCACATGGCATTCTTCACTCTCTGTGTTTCTGTATCTTGTTATAACGACACCAGTAATATCAGATTACCTTACTCCAGTAGGACCCCATCTTAATTACACCTACAACTACCCTAGTTCCAAATAAGGTCACATTCTGAGGTCCAGGGGGTTAGGACATCAACATATTTTGATGGACACAATTCAACCCCTAACAGAGGTTCACAAACTGTCCATCACCTCTCCAGCAGAGCCATGGTGAGTGTTACATGAGACGCTACACCTGCCTACCATGGTGTCACATAAAATTGTCTTCCTGTTCAATGGGTCTCAAAATGTAGTCCTCGATAGGCAGCAGCAACAGCCCCTAGGGACTGGTTAGAAAAACTCCCTCAGGCCCCACCCCGGACCTACTGAATCAGAAACTCAACCATCAGTATTTTCACAAGCTCTGCAGGTAATTCCAACACAAGCTAAAGATTGAAAACCATGCAGTCTCTGACCTGGACAGAAGTACAAGCTGATAGAGAAAAGTCCCTGAAAAGTGAATCCCAACTGGGAAGCTCACCCACAGCTTCCCAGCGAAGACATGAGAAACATCCCACACCCAGGGCTTCTGCTTCCCCGGCCCCATGGCCCCTCTGAGCAGCCACTGCTTGCTGCCACAGACTCGCTGCTCCCTTGCTCATGGCCTCTCTTGCTTTTTCCTTTCCTCCAGTTGACAGTAAGCCTCCCTCTGAAAGGGATGCCGGCAAACTCAAGCCACACCGAGTACGGCCAAGAGATCTTTATTGGAGAGGTTGAGGTCAGGTCGCGCAGGGGGGAGAGAGAGAGAGCTGTTGGGTGGAGTAATTTATAGCCCCCAGGGCTATATGGGCACTGATGATTGGATAGGGGGCGGGCCTGAAGGGAGGAGTAGGAGGTGCCTTCTTTTATTGGGTCTCATTTGGTGAGCCGACGTAGTGCTGGGTGAAGAAGAACCCGGAACCAGCGCCATCTTTTGGCGCCTTGCATCACCTAACATTCCTCTCTTTTGTTTCTCTTAGAGGTGGGTGGAGGGGCGTCCTATCTCATCTGGCTACTTCCTGCTGAGTGGGGGCGTTGAGGGGGAGTAAAGGGAGGACTGTTAGGGGCATCTATCAGTAGAACAAGCCCGAGTAGTGTGGCGGCGTATGTAAACACCTCTTGGGGTGTGAAGTCCGTGAAGGTTCCTCTAACATTGTGATCCATTCGAAGGGTAGCGATGGATTGGCTATGAGCCAGCTGTTGGCGCGGAAATCGTTGAGAAATTTGTGGAATCAGTTGGCAGTTGTCATGACTGGCTTGGGTTAGGTTGTGAGCCTGTCTGTGGAATCTGTCCCGTCCTTGCTGGTGGCTAAAAGTTGGTAATTTCTGAGGAGAAGCTGGTTAAATGTTTGGTTAGATATGGAAGAGACTTGGTTTTTCATAAACTTAATGAGGCAGGGGAGTATACCCATTAGGAGGCCTAAAAAGGGAAGGAGCCAAGCTAAGAGGGGGGTTTTGAGGTTGCATGTTACATTGTGGGGTGATGGAGGGTGGTAGGTGGTGTTGTAACAGGTAGGAATAGGGACGCTGAGGTTGGCAAGGAGGGGGACATGGGAGATTACAAAGCCGGTGGTCGCGGGGGAGGAGTTGCTTGTGTTTATGGAGCTAGATAGTGGAACCACAGCAAGAGGGAGTTTGTTGATGTTTGCACATAAGAAACAATCGGAAGTAGGGACCTGAGAGGTGTTTAATAGTAGTAATCCTTGATTGAGGAACAGAAACCAGGAAGCCTGTATGGAGGTTGTGTTGGCCTTTGGGTGTAGCTGGGATTGTAGTTCAGTCTCTCCTTGAGAAATATGTGTGTTAATTTCGGCTAGAACCTGTTGGGAGTCAGTTTTTAGGGTACAGGTGATGGTTATAGTTTGTGCTGGATAAGACCAGGCGTTGCTTAGGTATATTCCCCCTATGGCTGCCTGGCCTCAGATTGCATTGGCTGGGTTGGTGATGTGAATTGACATAATATATGCTTTTTTTTGGTGATTTAGTTCATAATACAGCTGGTGCAGGGACACCCATAGTTTTGGGGCCATTCAGTTTTACAGGCGCTGTGGGATTGTTGGTGTGGAAAGCAAATGGCAAAGTGGAACATGTGGAAATAAGGATTCTAACCGCTATTTATTATGGTGAGTTTAGGGAGGGGAAGGTTTACTGAGGATGCGTCGATGGAGCATCGGGTGTAACTGATGACATTGGTGTGTGACCTCTGGTTAGCGTCGTAGGTTTCTTTGAGGGTGAAGGGAGGGCATTTTAGAAATGCGAACTTTGAGAGGGTTGTGGGGTACGGGCTTGCCTGGCTTTAGAGGGGTTTGTGGGTTCGTGTTTAACGAGAGACAGGCAGGAGGGTGGCGGGATTGAGGGTTGCACATGTTTGGAATCATGCAGGAAGGAAACTAGGAGAGACAGTACGCGGCAAGGGGGAAGGGTTTGTAGACTTTTGTAAGTCAGGAGTTCCTTGAGTTGATGGGGGGAGGTAATGACAACAACTGCCCTAAATGTTAATTTCTTTGACTCTTGAAGTAGTAGGTAGGCTGCAGCCAGGACCTGATGGCAGGGGGCCCACCCTCGCATGGTGGGGTCTAGTCGGCCAGCAGGGATGCAGAGCCTCCCATGGTGAGAGAGGAAGGGGTATATGTATAAGGCAGCTGGTTGAACAGGGCATCACCTATTAGCCAATGGCCATGTTGCGAGTCAGAACCTTCGAGCCAGTCATCACCGAAACAAAAGAACTGATGGGCCTCTGTGAGGCCAAGGGCCATGGGTTACCTGGTACCAGGATTTTTTGAGTGAGAGAAGGGAGGAAACCCAGGCCGGACGAGTGAGAAGGGAAAGGAGAAAACTCAGTTCCTTGCAGGCCGAGTTCACTCTCAGAATTGTTTGGATAGGTATGCAACTGCTGCAAAGGTGGGTCCGTGCATCTGACCTAGGACTCCAAGAGCCAAGCCATTGTGCTCATGTACATATAAAATGAAAGGTTATTGTAAGTCTGGAAGATGTAGGGCTGGGGCTTTGAGTAGTGCCTGTTGGAGTGACAGGAAGGGCTGCTTGACTGTGGCCTCTACAGGCTCGGATGGGGGTACCTCAGGAGAGACCATATAGGGGCTTTGCTAATAAAGAGTAATTGGGGATCCAAGTTCTAAAGTAGCCTGCTAGTCCTAAGAAGGAGAGTATCTCCTTTTTGGTTTTTGGGATGGGAAGACTTCTAATGAAGCACTTTCGGTCTAGGGTGATGGCCTTTGAGTCATGGGCAAGGAGGACTCCTAAATAGGTGACTTGAGTGAGGGAGAGCTGGACCTTTTGGGGGGATACTCGGTAGCCTCGGTCAGCAAGGAAGTTGAGAAGAGAGGTGGTGTCAGTTTGTGAGACAGAGAGGGACTGCATAGGAGGAGGTCATTAACGTATTGTAGGAGGGTGGACTGGGGAAAGTGTAATTTTTGTAGGTCTGAGGCAAGAGTTTGACCAAAGATATGGGGGCTATCTCTGAACCCTTGGGGAAGCACTGTCCACATGAGCTGTTGTGACTGTTTAGTGTCTGGGTCAGTCCAAGTGAAGGCGAACAGATCTTGTGACTGAGGGGAGAGGGGAATGGTGAAAAAATATGTGGCACTAGGAGGAATAGAGGATAAGGGCCAAGGTCTTGGACGAGGCAGAATGTACCACTGGGTTTCTTTACTGCTGGAATAGGGGTGTTAAATGGAGAATGGGTTGGCCTGAGGAACCCTTTTCTTAAGAGGTCTAAAATAATTGGTTGTAATCCTTTCAGGCTGGAGACGGGGAGAGGATATTGGGGTTGGCTGGGGTAGTAGTGTGGGTTTTTAAGGAATATTTGTATGGGAGGACAGAGTGCTAATGAGGGGGTGGTGGTGTCCCACACTGTGGGGTTGATGCTGGCTGGGAGCGAAGGCGGAGTAGGAGCAGGAGTTTGATCTATAGAACTTGCCACCAAGGCAATGAGTGAGGTGGATTGCGGGAAGGTGATTGGGTTGAAGGTGATGGAGGTTTTAAATTTTGGGAGAATGTCTCTTCTTAACAAAGGGAGTGGGCATTGTGGCATGACTAGGAATCGATGGGAAAAGATGTGGCCGGAGAAAGTGCAGGAGAGGGGAGGAGTGGCTCTTGGATGTATGGTTTGGCCTTCGACCCCAACTATGGGAGTTCCAAAGAGGGAAGTGGCACCCCAAAATTCCCCTAAAACCGAGAAAGTAGTTCCGGTGTCTAGGAGAAAGGTGATGGGACATCCATCCACTGTTAAAGAGACCCTGGGCTCCTGTGTGGTGACGATTTGTGTCGGGAAGGAAGTCCCAAGGCCCCGTCAGTCTTGAGTGGCCAATCCTAGAAGATCGGGAGTTGGGATGGTGGCTGGCCCAGTCCCCCTTCGGGAGCCGGGGCAGTCTATGCCCCAATGGCCAGATTGGTGGCATTTAGGACATGGCCGGTTGGGGGGCCTGGGATTTGGGCACTCTCAGACCTAGTGCCCTTCTTTTCCGCATTTGAAACAGGGCCCTGGGAGCTGACGTTGGGATGGATGGGCAGACGACAGCTTATGGCCATGTGATTGAGGGGAGGCTTGAAGGGCTTGTGCCAGTAACTGGTACTTTTGCCTCTTTGCCTTCTCATCTCTATTGTGATACACCTTAAATGCCGTCCCTAAGATCTCGGTTTGAGGGGTGAGGGGGCCTTTGTCCAGTTTTTTTAGTTTATCTTTGGTATCAGGAAAACTCTGAGCAAAAAAATAGGACATGAGGAGTTGTCTACCATCTGGGGTTTCGGGATCTATGTTGGCTAGAAAAGCGGACGGGTTTTCATTTTTATCCATAGAAAAGGGGACATGGACTCGGACAATACCTTCAGCTCCTGCCACCTCTCTAAGGGAGGCAAGGAGGGGGGCGGTGTGAGCGAGTGGTGGGGGGCTGAAGGCTGGGGCTGACGGGATAGGCAGTTGAGGACGTGGGGGGGGGCAGTGGGTGGCTGGGTGACTTCCGGTTGGGTGGCGGCCGGAGGGTGCGGCGGAGGGTGGTGGTATGGGGGCGGGGTTCGTCGGCTAGGTCGAAGTCAGGGGCAGAGGAAGAGGTTGGCGGTTTAAGAGCGGCAAGGAACAGCTGCAGTTTGCAAGGGAGACAAAGGTTAGGTCTATCCCGTAGGAGAAAGAAGCCGTGGATATATGGGATCTCTACCCATTTTCCTGTTCACTCGCAATAATTGTAGAGATCGTGGAGAATGTTAGGATCGAGAGACCCATAAGTGGGCCATCTGCTATTTGGAGTCTACCGTGGCCTTAGGGGCTTGAGGCGAGGCGCTTCGTGGGGTCTCTTGCCTGCCTAGAGAGGTAGACCCCGGAGGGGAAGACTTACCGAGATGAGGCCGGTGTTGGGTGAACAGCTTGGCGAACAGGAGAATGGGTGAAGGCTGGTCGGGGGTTTGGGTTGAGTCTAAGAAGAGATCAGGATCCCACTAAAAATGGGGAGTCCCGATCCGAGTCATGGCACCAAATGAAAGGGGTGCCGGCAAACTCAAACCACACCGAGTACGGCCAAGAGATCTTTATTGGAGAGGTTGAGGTCAGGTCACGCAGGGGAGAGAGAGAGGGAGCTGTTGGGTGGAGTAATTTATAGCCCCCAGGGCTATATGGGCACTGATGATTGGATGGGGGGCAGGCCTGAAGGGAGGAGTAGGAGGTGCCTTCTCTTATTGGGTCTCATTTGGCGGGCTGACGTAGTGCTGGGTGAAGAAGAACCCGGAACCAGTGCCATCTTTTGGTGCCTTGTGTCACCTAACACCCTCCCTGAGATCTGTTTTTTAATTTAAAAATATTTAGAGATAAGTCTCACTCTGTCACCTAGGCTGGAGTGCAGTGGTGTGATCACAGCTCACTGCAGCCTCAAACTTGTGGGCTCAAGCAATCCTCCGGCCTCAGCCTGCTGAGTCTCTATGACTACAGGTATGCACCACCATGCTGGGCCTACTGTTTTTTAAAAATTTTGCAGAGAGGGGATCTCGCTATGTTGTCCAGGCTGGTCTCAAACTCCTTTGCCTCAGGCAACCCTCTTGTCTTGGTCTCTCAAAGTGTTGGAATCACAGGCATGAGCCACGTGCCCAGCCCTTTCCTGAGATCCATACTTGGCTTGTGGCTAGATGAGACGTCATTTCATGGGCCTTTTCTCATCACAGACCTCCCTGAGCAGGTTTTGCCCTCCTCTAACTCCTCTCCCCACCTGGGGTAGGGGTGTTCCAGGCCCCACTCTCAAGCAGAAGTAACCTCCACCAGTCCAGGCTCGACCAAGTCACTGAGCCCCTTCCTTTAGCCTTGGGGACTCCTTCCTTCCGTTTTCCTTCAAGGCAATGTCTTTGCCCCAAAGACTCTGGGTCATCTTTCCTTTCCCTCTTCCAACTATATACACTCAGTCCAGAAGCAGATGTTTTGGGAATTTATTTGTTTTGTTTGGGTGTTTTACTGCAGAGATGGGAAATTTTTCATTTTATGCTATTCTTTTCTTCATGTGGATCTGCATACCTTAGTGTGAGAGTGTGTGTGTGTGTGTGTGAGTGTGTGTGTGTGTGTTTATGTTTAACCCTCAACATGCTTTTTTCTATTCTCTCACTCAAAACAGCAGTCATCAACACAGAAGACTTCTGTGACCACGTGTAAGAAGTGTTTCTCTCCACCACCAAGCAAGCAATCAAGTCTGTGGTGGACACCCACTGGGTGGCTCCAATTCACCTCCAACACTATCTACCTGGAGATAGCGTCAGATCCCACAGGTTGAGGGCTCTGTCCCCAAGGCTGGCCCCCACCGCTGCTGGACACCAGCTGATTATAAAGGATATTACAGATGAAGAGATGCATAGCGTGAGGTATGGAAAAAGGAGCATGGACCCTCCATGCCCTCCCTGGGCCCACTGCCCTCCAGGAATCTGCAGGTCTTCAGCTACTAGGAAGCTCCCCAAACCTTGTCCTCTTGGGCATTTTGTTTTGGTTTTGGTTTTGCTTTTTTTAGAGAGGTGGGTCTTGCTATGTTACCCAGGCTGGCCTTGAACTACTGTCTCAGCCACCCAAGCTCCCACGTAGCTGGGATTACAGGTGCATGCCAAGCACACAGCTTCTCTTGGGCGTTTTATGGAGACATCACTGGAAAGGCGTGATTGACCACCATGTAGAAATGTGATTGGACCAAAAGGGTAGGATCTCATAGGAATAGACTGAGTGGGGAAACTAAGCAAGGCCTGTCCAGATTATTTTTGGTCTGTCTGTGTAGCATTCCTTCCTCCAGGGTAGGGGACAGGACCCCCTCTGGCGGATGAAGGGAGGGCAGGAAAAGGTCAGAGAGAGAGATTCTGTTTCCTGAGGCCTGCTTCGGAGACCTAAAGTGTCCCAACATTATAACAAAAGATTGTAACAAGGGCTATGGGAGTTATGCACCAGGAACTGTGGACGAAGACCAATATATATCTATCGTAATATCACACTTACCCATGTCATTTCCTCTCTCAGAAGAACTTCTTCTAACATTTCTTACAAGGCAGGTCTGCTGGTGACAAACTCCCTGAATTTTTGTTTGTCTGAAAAATTCTTTTTTTCTCCTTTACTTTCAAAGGATAATTTCACAGGTTATATAGACTTCTAGGTTGGTGTTGGGTTTTTTTCTTCCTCCTCTCAACTCAACACTGTTTCAAGCCATTCTCTTCTTCATTGAATGGTTTCTTTTCTTTTTTTTTCCTACTTTTTTAGAGACAGGGTCTCACAGTGTCACCCAAGCTGGAGTGCAGTGGCACCATCATAGCTCACTGCAGCCTTGAACTCTTGGGCTTATGCAATCCTCCCACCTCAGCTTCCAGATTAGCTGGGACTACAGGTATGCACCAGCAAGCCCAGCTAATTTTTAAATTTTTTGTAGTGACAGAGTCTCACTATGTTGGCTAGGCCAGTCTCAAACTCCTTGGCTCAAGTGATCCTCCCACCTCAGCCTCCCGAAGTGCTGGGAATACAGGCATGAGCCACCACACCTGGCCAACTGCTGTCTAAAGAGAAGTCAGATGTAATTCTTATCTTTGCTCCTCCATGTACTAAGTTGTTTTCTCCTCTGGCTTCTTTCAAGATTTTTTCTTTATCTTTTATTTTCTACAGTTTGAATATAATATGCTAAATGTGGGAGTTTCTTGGCATTTATCTTGCTTGATGTTCTCTGAGCTTCCTGGATCTGTGGTTTGGTGTCTGGTATTAATTTGAGGGAAATTATCGGTTATTATCTTTTGTTTGTTCGTTTTTGGTTTTGTTTTGTTTTTCTAAACAGGGTCTTTCTCCGTTGCCCAGGCTGCAGTGTAATGGCGTGATCTCAGCTCACTGCAACCTCTGCCTCTCGGGATCAAGCAACTCTCTCTCGTGCCTCAGCCACCGAAGTGGCTGGGATTGCAGGCGTGCGTCACCATGCCCAGCTAATTGTTTTTGTATTTTTAGTAGAGATGGGGTTTCGCCATGCTGGCCAGGCTGGTCTTGAACTCCTGACTTCAAGTGATCCCCCCACCTCAGCCTCCTGAAGTGCTGGGATTACAGGCCTGAGCCATCATGCCTGACCTCAGTTATTGTTGTTTTAAATATTTCTTCTCTTCCTTTCTTCGTTTGCTTTTCTTCTGGTATTCCCATTAAATGAATATTATATGTTTTGTAGTTGTCCCACTATTCTGTCGTGGGTTTTTGTTTTTGTTTTGTTTCTTCCGTCCTTTTTCTCTTTGCTTTTCAGTTTCAGGCGCTTTTATGGACGTAATCCTCAAGCTCAGAGTTTCTTTCTTCAGCCATGCCCAGCCTATCAAAGGCATTCTTCATTTCTGTTGCAGTGTTTTTGAGCCTAGCATTTATTTTTTTATTCTTTCTTAGATTTTCCATCTCTCTTCGTACAGCACCCATCTGCTCTTGCATGTTGTTTACTTATTCCATTCAAGCTCTTAGCATATTCGTCATAGTTGTTTTAAATTCCTGGCCTCACGATGTTCTAAATTCCTGGCCTGATAATGTTCCTGGTGTAATAATGTTGTCTGATAATTTCAGCATTTTTGCCGTATCTGAGTCTGATTTTGATGCTTGCTCTCTCCCTTTGAACAGTATTTTTTGCCTTGTAACTTTTTGCCTTGTAATTTATGTCTTGTAATTTTTTACTGAAAGGCAGGCATGACGCACTAGGTAGACAGGCCTTTAGTGGTGTGATGTGAGGTGTGAGGGTAGCATTCTATAGTCCTATGATTGGGTCACAGTCTTTTAGGGAGCCTGTGCATCACGGCTGAGAACTTTATAAGGGCTCCTCAGTTTCCCCTCCACCCCTTACATGAGACAGAATGGGAAAAGAGGCTGGAGCTGGATATTTCCCTTCCCTGGGTCAGCTCTAAGTAAACCCCGATAGGGTAGATCCTGGTAAAATAGTTTCTCTTGGGGCAGGCCTTGTTAAGCGGGACCAGAATGCTCTGGTATATTTCAAAATGGTTCCTTTTCCTTTCTTCCTCCAGGAACATAAAGGGATTTTCCCTGTCTTCACTCTGAGAACCTGGTAGAGCTCCAGAAGGTAAACTCACAAAAGTGTTTTACCTATAACTGGGTCCCTGGGGCTCTTAACTCTCAGACTTGTCATTGCCAAACCTCCAGCCATTCATTTATTAATCATAGAGCAGGTTATTCCTGCAGTGACACTGGTTCTCAGAGGTTTCTGCTTGTGGGTTTCTGCTCCAGTAAGTTTGGATTCTCATTATCTGCCTGTCTGTCTCTAATTTGGGGGGCAGTAGTTTGTCCTGTGACCTCACTTCCTTGACAGATCTAGGACGAGTTATTTTTTCAGTTTGTTTAGCTTTTTACTTATTGCCAGGATGAAGTGATGACTTCCATGCCCTTTACATGCCACACTGAAAACTGGAAGCCTCTCCTGCTCTTTGGAAGAATAATTTCACTCGGTACAGGATCCTAGGCTGATGGTTCTTGTTTTTTAACACTGTAAAAATTTCACCTTATTCTTCTTTTTTTTTTCTTGTCACCCAGGTTGGAGGCATGGCACACTCGCTCACTAAACCTCTGCCTCCAGGTTCAAGAATCTTCCTCTGCCTCCTTATATTTTTTTTGAGACATAGTCTCACTCTGTTGCCCAGGCTGAAGCGCAATATCATGATCTCGGCTCACTGCAACCTCTGCCTCCCGAGTTCAAGCAATTCTCCTGCCTCAGCCTCCCAAGTAGCTGGGATTACAGGCACCCACCACCATGCCCAGCTGATTTTTGTATTTTTAGTAGAGATGGGGTTTCACCATGTTGACCAGCTGGTCTCAAACTCCTGACCTCAGATGATCCAGTCTCCTCAGCCTCCCAAAGTGCTGGGATTACAGGCGTGAGCCACCACGCCTGGCCTCACCTTATTCTTGATTCTGATTATTCTTCATGTGTAACCATGGACAAGCCTTTTCTTCTCCCTCGGTCTCAGCTCCTTTATTTGTAAGGTGGGTAGATCTGGTGGAAAGGGTTGAAATCTATGGTCTCCAAGGGTCCTTCCAGCTCTAATATTCTTTGATTCAATCATGCAACTATACAACAACCACACAGGGTTTGACGTTTCAGCTAATACCAGTCTGTGGCTACTGGTGTGAGCCTGTCACATGCCCTCCTGGCCCACTGCCAATCACAGCATGTTGTTGCTTACAGAGGTCATGGTAGGCAGTCCTTGCAATGAAGTGTTCATCCATGTTTGGCCAGTCTTCAAAAAAATACCAACCCCTGAGAAAGCAGAGAGCCTACAACCTGAACGCTAATGCCTGTGCTCAAGAAGGAAACTTCCGTGGCAACAAAAAGCACAGCAAAACGGTGTCCCAACGAAGGTCTTCTGAATTCAACACCGTTTGAAAGTACTCCATTCCCCTAGCAACTTTTTTTACTTAAAAAAAAGCAGAAACTGTTTTTTAAAATGATATAAGAGCATTATACTGAAGAAAGCAATGCAATATTTTGTCAAATAGCATTGGTATGATTGTGACTGTGATGTCTGATCAACTGATTCTAAGGAGAACTCTATCCTGTGCAGAATGCTGGCACAGTACTTAAAGCTGATTGAGAGGATGACATTCCCAGGACTGGCAAGATCCCCCGGTTTGGACTTCTCGCTTGATCCCAAAATATTCCATTTTTAACACAGCAATTTGGCAATGTGTCTCAAAAGCCATTCTGGATAGTGATGAAGAGTGATGAAGAGTTGGACAGATATTTGGCTAGGACTCCCAGCCTTCTTCTACCACAGGTACAGGAGGAAGATATGCACTAGGGACACTCTAGGCAAAAGCACAGCATTTGTTATTGGCTCGTTTTGGCCCCACATCTCCGTGTGAAAGCTTCAGGTTGTTGAGCTGGGCTGCACCTTATGGAAGCTCACAGTGCTAATTGTATACCTCCAAGCGGAGGCTTAGACCTTCTACTGGCTGCCTTCACCCTTGTCCCCAAGGTCCATACTTGAATCTCTTTGTCCTAGAGGACTCACCAACCTGAAAGCAGGAAGAAACAGAGAGACAATCTAAAAGAATGTTCCTCCCTAAGTCCTCGAGCAAAACCAGAACAAAGGCTCCCACGCCTAGACTCTTCCACAGCATGGGCAGGTAGCGCCCCTAGTGGGAGGCAGCAGCCCCAGGTCCATCTTGCCACCTCAGCTTCCTAGAAAACAACACCCAAAAGGCCATGAGCCTTCCCTTCCTCCAGGAACTCGTATCTCCTTTTTCTGAGAGCACTGTCCTGCCCCAACTCCTTGAGGTCAAAGTGGAAGTTTCATATTCTTTGAGAACCTGCCCTCCCAGGGGGTTATTTGGTTGGTCCAGGGCCAGCTGTATCCCTGCCCTTCCCATGGTTTGGTCAAATGCCCTTCTTTTGATTACAGAAGATATTTCAGGATTCTTCCAATTGACTCTCCCTTTTGCTGAAGTCATTTGAGACAGGTTTCTAAGATGGCAGGTCAGGAGGCTAAACAGAATCCCCAAAAGTGGGAAGCTGGAGAGAGAGGCCCCCATGTGGACACTAGTGTTTCCAACCTACCATCACTGACACCCTCAGCTTTTACCACCATGTCCTGAGAATGATTTTGCATCTGTTCCACTATCTTCACCCCTTCTCCTCCTCATTCCCAAGGGGCCCTGAAAGGGGAGCTTTGAGTCCTTCCTAAGGCAGAAGCAAAACCTCAGTAGCCAGTCCATGTCAGGATTTCAACCTCAGGACATAATCAGAGGTGTACACACATATTGAAGTACAAGTGACCTAGGGCTGCATTCCTGTAGCTGTAAAAACAATTGAAAATAACATAATAATATTTCAAAGAATTATGGTCCATCCATCCAACAAAATGCTTTGCGGCTGTTAAAAATATTTTTAAGGAATATTTAATGATATGGAAAAATGCGTATGATATAATATGCCAAAAGCAGGCCAGGAACAGTGGCTCACCCTTGTAATTCAGCACTTTGGGAGGCCAAGGCAGGAGGAGTGCTTGTGCCCAGAAGTTCAAGATCAGCCTGGGCAAGATAGTGAGATCTTAGCTCTACAAAAAATTTCAAAAATTAGCCAAGCATGATGGCACACACCTGTGATCTGTGCTACTCAGGAGGCTGAGGTGGGAGGATTGCTCAAGGCCAGGAGGTCAAGGCAGTGAGCCATGATCATACAGCTGCACTCCAGCCTTGGTGTCAGAGTGAGACCCTGTCTCAAGAATAAATAAATAATAAACAAAAGAAATAATATACCAAATTCAGAATATACAATTTAATGTACTTTATAACCTAAATTGTGTCAAGTTATATATTATATATATATACATAAACAGCCAAAAAGAACCAGACAAAAATGATAATTCTACTTTCTTCATTATGTTTTCTGTGTTTTCTAATTGTTTGTGATTAGCATGGTTTACTTTGGTATTTATTTCGTATTATGTTTTGGCATAATATTTTATATTAAGTAATGAATGATATTGAAAAGATCAGAACCTTATTAGAGCACGTCTTCCTATGGAAACATCAGATTTCCTTCTCTGCCGTTTGCGCTTAGCCTTTACCAGAGGGTCATGTGACCAGCAGTAACCGTGAGGCCCCGTTTTCTGCCACGATACTCCCTCCGTGCTCTCGGGTTGTCTGAATCCCTGGAATGCTGGGCCAGTTGCCTCAGCGGGGGCTGACATTCCAAGCCCCAGGGCAGGGTTGTTTCTCTAGCTGGCTGGTGACTTTTGGTACCAAACAAGTAACTTCCCTTTCCCATGAACTTGTCTGCAGTCCCAAACAACTTGGGGTAACTCTGCTGACCCTGTTACCTGCTTTATTCCAGCTTTTGTTCCAGCTAAGGCGGGGAGCCTATAGATTCCTGGGGTCCCACAGAGGTGACACAGCAATGAGGGAGCTGGTGATGTCTCATATTCATGACACAACTTTGCCTGGATTCACAAGTGTGGCTACACAGGGAGCACAGAGACCAAGGGTTGAGGAGCCAAAGTTCTCAGCCTCCCTCCTGCCATCTGACTATCTGAGCTTGAACAAGCCTTTCTGAAGCTCTCTGCCACCTGCCTACAAGTGTAAACTGTGATCCAGGGAAACAATATCTCAGACACCTTTTCTGACCTAAATTGTCTCTCCTATTCATTCCATAGAGTGTGCCTAATAATAAGAGCCAACCCCTGCCACATGCCAGATGCAGTTCTAAACGCTTCATACAAAAGGACTCATTTAATCTTCAAAACAACACGGAGAGGTTGGTACTGTTATCATCATCATCATCATCATTCCTTTTTCATCAGATGAGGACTTAGGCAAAGGGGGACTCAGTAACATCGTCAGGTACACACAGCCGGGATTTGGAGAGACAGGGATTCCAACCAAGCTGAACTGGCTCTGAAATCTAGACCATGAACCACTCTGCTCCACTGCCTCTCAGTCATGTGAATTTTAGCTCACCCTGTCTTTATTTCAAGCTTGGCCAGAGGTGGTCAGTCAGCCACAGTGACACACTGGCAAAACTGCAAAGTGAGTGATGCCCATCTCCCCTATCCTCCAGCTGCTCAAGGTCGGCCTTTGGGGTCACTGCTGTATAATTCTACTTCTTCCCAACTATGCAAGGATGGCAGAGGCCCTCCCCCTGCCTCCTAGACCTACTAAGACAAGACAATGACTGTGGGCTTCCCCACCATCTTGGCCCCATCTTCTGAAGAAGAAGTAAGAAAGTACTGTTTTCCTGGTTTTTCAGAAGATAAGAAATATAATACTCATTTAATGAGCATACTCTGCACATGTTATACATACAAATTAACTCATTTGGTTTTCAAACAACACCCCCCCGCCCCCGTTTTTCCAAGACAGGGTCTTGCTCTGTTGCCCAGGCTGGAGTGCAGTGGTGTAATCATGGCCCACTGCAGCCTTGACCTCCTCGGCTCAAGTGATCCTCCTGTGTCAGCCTGCCAAGTAGCCGGTGCTATAGGTGTGCGCCACCATGCTCAGGTAATTTTTAAATTTTCTTGTAGAAACGGGGTCTTATCATGTTGCTCAAACTCCTGGGTTCAAGCAGTCCTACTGCCTCAGCCTCCCAAAGTGCTGGGATTATAGGCATGAGCCACTGCGCCTGGCCTCAAACAACCCATTCTTATTACCAGTCCCATTTTAAAGATGAGGCCAGTGAGGCTCAGGGAGCTTGTGTAACTTGCCTGAGGGCTCACGAATAGAAAAGGAACAGGAAGCCCAGCACTAATCTACGTACCTTGCTCTTTGCCCATCCCCACCCTCTCTGCCCACAGCTGGGTCATCATCTGACCCTCTCATCGCCACTCAGATTTTTGAAAAAACTTTTATAATACTATTAGTTCAAATCAAGTACTTTGGGTTTGAAGATCTTCTGTTCAAATTTGATTACAGGTTTCCTTAGTTTCCCATGCCTGCAGTTCTATGAAATTACAAGTTTATCTGTCCCTGACCTAAATCAGTGTTTTGGAGAGGTTGAGAGAGAGGTCAGATAATCTGTGTACAAGTGATTTCAAAAGCATCAAGTGAGCTACCCATTCTGGGCTGTTTGTCATAATCTGCATATTAATAGCGTTCTCGGACAGCCCCCAGGCTGTGTGGAGGAGCAGCTCTGTTTGTATATAAGGATCCAACAATCCTCTGGTTACTTGTCCTCTTCCCACTATTGCTGGATCCTATTGTTTGGATAATATTGGTTCTGTGCCCCAAAACAGAAGAAATAGTATCCAAACAATATATCCTGTCCGATCTAGAAATCACAGAGGTGACTAGTCATAGTTCTACAAACAATATAGTCCCAACACCAATGGAAACTGGCGTAAGAGAGAGGCTCATCTGCAATTTACCCCCCAAAATGGAAGTGTAATATGTGTAATAGCACGCCTCCGTGTTTAAAATCTGCTTTTATTCATTTATATTCTACCATACAAGAATCACATAATGATAAAAGTGTTCACAATTATTTGATTTAAAAATTATTATTAAAAGTAACACATACTTACTGCCAAAAACTTGGAAAACGCAAAAAGAATGAGGAAGAAAATTTAAATTACTATTAATGTCAGAACCCAGATATAAACCCTGCTAACTTTTAGCTATATTTTCTTCTGAACTCATTTTATATATTTTTTATTTTATTTGTTTATATTATCTTTTTTTTTTTTTTTTTTTTTTTTTTGAGACAGAGCCTCACCTTTGCCAGGCTGGATCAGTGGGACCTCGCTCATGCAACTCTCTCTGGTTCACCTCCACATGCCTCAGCCTCCTATAGTGGGTTACAGGCTGCCCACCACCCAGTAATTTTTTTTTTTGTAGTACCAGGTTTTACCATGTTGGCCAGGTGGTCTCAAATCCGGCATGACCACTGCACCCGGCCTGATATAATTTTGAGACAGAGTCTCGCTCTGTCGCCCAGGCTGGAGCACAGTGACGCGATCTTGGCTCACTGCAAGCTCCACCTCCCGGGCTCACGCCATTCTCCTGCTTCAGCCTCCCAAGTAGCTGGGACGACAGGTGCCCGCCACCGTGCTCGGCTAATTTTTTTGTATTTTTAGTAGAGACGGGGTTTCACCATGTTATCCAGGATGGTATCGATCTCCTGACCTCATGATCCGCCCGCCTCGGCCTCCTAAAGTGCTGGGATTACAGGCATGAGCCGCTGCGCCCGGCCTGCATATAAATTTTGAAGTATGATTGGGCATAATTTTTTATATATACATATGTATATGTATAAATTTTTCATTTACTTTTATATAAGGGAACATTTTCCTATGTCCTGATGATCATTTTTAATGATTGTGTAATTTTTAGTCTAGCAATTGGACCATAATTTACTACCCATTTCTAAATGTTTGGCCAATTGTGTTGCAACAAACATCTTCAATGAGACAGGATTTTTCCTTCAGTAATTTTTTTTTCCATGAAACAACTCTCCAGTGAAATATTATTGAGTCACAAGTTAGGATCTCATGTTATATCTGAAGCAGCCTGATATGTTGCAGAAAAGGTGTTAGTTCATTTATTTTAATATCATGCCACCACACTGCAACTCACCATCCACACACATTAGGCACCAAGAGTTGCAAAGAACCCTGCAAGATACCTCCTAACTAAAGTTCAGAATGGAGCCTCAGGGAATACAGGGGTTAATGCTGAAACACAAGCCTCCTGTCCAGTGATCAACCTCTTCTTCTCGAGGCCTGCCTACATCCTGGGAAGGAAGGTGCTAGAATTCTTACAGATCTGGAAAACCTTGCTTCTTCCACCTGCCCCAAACATCTCTGCTACCCCCTGAGGAAAGCCTGTCATTTTGACAGCTTTGTTCCCTTCGCTTGAGGCTTGTAGGAGGGCTAAATACCCACTCCCCGCCTCCCCACAGGGGAGAGGTTAAATAGCCTAGGAAGGATAGGTCAGCAAAAGTGCTATTAATTACTTCTACTCTAGTATAAATGAGCTTTCAGTTCTTCCTTGATGGTGGGTTTTGCAGGGTGAGTGGGGGTACTGGAATCTCATCTGGGAGGATGGGTTCTTAGTGAGGAGTCTTGCCTGCTTAATGATGTTTCTCCAGGTTGGCCCTTCCCTTACTGAGTAAACAATGGCTTGCACGGATAGGGAGACTAGAGGAACAGAACACTCCTCACCCAGACATCCTATTTCCTTTTGAAAATGGCCTCAAGCAACAAGTCTGTGAGGAAAATGTTCAACTTCATTGATCAATGAAATGTAAATTAAAACCACATTCAGCTACCAATTTCCAACAGTCAAATTGACATGCTACTTCACGACTAGTGAAAATGTGCAATTCTGGAGGGCAGTTTGGCAATATCTATCATAAGCTTTTTAAAAATGGGCATAGACGACAGAAGTGTATTTTACAAGGATATCCAGTATGGTGATGTTTATAGAAGTAAAAAATTGGAAATGATTCAAATACCTAATAAGAGATTTCAAATAAAGTACAGTAGATCTATACTACTGAACTATTATTCAGTCACTAAAAATGATATAGGTAAATATTTATTGACACCAGAAAATGCCCCTACTGTATTATTATGTGAAAGAAACCAGTTATAAAATAGAATGATCCCATTTTTGTCAATTGTAATAATAAAAGATACACATATGTCTGCTAAATTTTGATGACGAATACATATAGCTTCTGTAATAGGAAATTGTCTTTTAAAATTAGTTTTTGAAGGCTCCAAGAAGCTCCACTCAGCTTCCCAAGGGCAGGCAAGCTTTTGACGTTCCCTCTGATCCTTACATAATGTATCAACAGTAACACTTGTTGATACGTAACTGCACCCAGACAGGGAAGGAGGACCTGTGCCAGCCGCAAACAAGGTCATATGGGGACTCTGCCCTCTCCCCAGCTGGACGCACCCTCATTATTGTCACCACTGGGTAGGGCAGGCTTTGCTCTCTGGTTCTTAATCGTTTTCATTTTCTTACCTCAGTAAAACAACAGTAGCCTTGATGCAAGGAGTAATGGGAAACTGTCTTTCCTATGGTTTAGTCATAAGAATGTTGTGGTGATGGAAAGGGAGTCCCTGGGATATGCCAAATCCCAGGTGCTGGCATCGTGTACTTTAAAGTCATTGGCAACACTGCAGAAACTCCTGCTTTGAAAGTATTGCCTTTAAACTCTTTTGCAAAGTGCAAAGGCACTGAAGCTGCCCATCATTGGAAATGTAACATTTCTAACATTACATGTCTAATGAGGCCTTTAAACTGGCAGTACTAGTCTAAGATAGCAGGGTCTTGGTCCTTTCCCTATGAAGACAAGGTTTCTTGCTGCCATAATTATTGGATACTAGGGGTATTTCCATTGCCCCAGGAGCTGGGTTTCCAAACTCAAAGCAAAAATGGGCTCCAAAGAAACTTTCTCTGAATTTTTGCACTACCACAAACAGATGTTTTAGTCTCTTCCTCTTGCACATAAATCTCTGTCTGCTCCATTAACACTGCCTCATTTAAGAGAGACCATTGGATTCTGGCTTTCTTATTGCATTTTATTGGATCGTCACACAGCCTTGGTTGGGGCTCCTGGGGCAAGTCCATTTATAGGACCTGAGAACCAACCCATGGCCCCAACAAGCAGACACTGCTTTGGAATGAGAACTCACCTTGGTGATCAGTTGTGGGCTTTAAGGATTAAGCTGGTTAATCAAGGATGACCCTTGATGATAATACAAGGGTTTCAGTTTAGGCACCAATGTTATGTATAAAATGAAGAAATGTGATTTTTAGCCTGACACAGTGGCTCATGCCTGTAATCCCAGCATGTTAAGAGGCTTAGGCAAAAGGATAGCCTGAGGCCAGGACTTTAAGACCAGCCTTGGCAACACAGAGACTCCGTCTCTACCAAAAATAAAAAGTACAAAAAATTAAAAAATTAGCTGCGCACGGTGGCACACACTTGTAGTCCTAGCTACTTGGGAGTCTGAGGCGAGAGGATGTCTTTAATCCAGGAGTTTGAGGCTGCAATAAGCTATGATTGCACCACTGCACTCCAGTGTGGATGACAGAGTGAGACGCTGTCTCTAAAATAAATAATTAAGTAGGCCAGGCATCGTGGCTCATGTCTGTAATCCCAGCACTTTGAGAGCCTGAGGCAGGAGGATCACCTGAGGCCAGGAGTTCAAGACCAGCCTGGACAACATAGGGGGATCCCATCTCTACAAAAATAATTTAAAAATTAACCAGGCATGGTGGCACACACCTGTGGTCCCAGCTACTTGGGAGGCTGAGGTGGGAGGATCACTTGGGCCCAGGAGGTAGAGGCCGCAGTGAGCCAGGACTGTGTCACTGCACTCCAGCTGGGGTGACAGAAGGAGACCGTATCTCAATAAATAAATACATACATACATACATACATACTTTAAAAAAAAATTAAAATGTGATTTTTTAAAAACTCTAACTTTTAAAGGACTAGTGGTTGGATTGTGTCTAAAGGGACAGCCCCTGATTATCTGACCACTTTTGGTAACAGGAGGGACTACACTCAACTGGCCCCATGAAAAGAGAAGGGCCCGGAGCCATCTCCCCAGGGTGGCCTGGAGAAACAGAATGAGCAGTCCCCCTCCCCTGATGTTGCTGTTGCACCTGCTGAGATCCTTTGACCTTGGACTATTCTTTTTCTGGGCAGACCAAAAAAAAAACAAAAAACAAAAAAAACACCCTTCCTCTCTTCTCTAGGGTCAACACCAGAGCTCTGCCAGCACTGGGAAGACAGTGTAGCCCTAGGGTCCCTTACTGGCTTAGTACTTTCCATCTCCTTCTCTTGCCAGGTCTCCAGAGGCCCTGTCTTGTGGATCTGCTCCAGTTACCTGTCCACTTCTTAGTGAGAAAGGAATCTGCTTTTAGTGCCATCTGTAAAAGGAGACAAATAGGTCTTTAATCAAGATTGACACACATGGCTCCTGCTTTCTCCTTGGTAAAGGTGGTACTGAATACCTCAACAAAATAGTAAAAAAAAAAAAAAAAACCCAGCAAGTATGATTTTGAAAACTCATCCCTGTACCTTGAGTAGAAAGACTGTAGAATATATTTCCTTAAATCTTACTTTTTTTTCTCTCAAATTCAGCACAGCTAAGGCCAATGATGACATCCTGGGATAATACTTTGAGTTATTAACTGATTTTTTTTCCCTCTCCAGTACTTTACTTTTTCTTAGCTTTTACACACACACACACACACACACACACACACACACACACACACCCTAAGCCATTGTGGGTTCACTGCCTCTCAGAAATGCAGAAACATTTTGACAGAGAGCATAGCTTCTTACTAGGTCCCTGTCTCAGTCCATTTTGTGTGGCTATAACAGAATACCACAGACTGGGAAATTACAATGAACAGAAATTTATGGGCTCATAGTACTGGAGGCTGGAGCTCCAATATCAAAGTGCTGGCATCTGGTGAGGGCCTTCTTGCTACATCATCACATGACAGAAGGAGAGAGAGTGAGAGAGGGTGGGGGTGGGGCAGTGAAATGACCCTTTTATAGGGAACCAACCACCATAATAATCCATTATCATGATTACTGGGAGGCTGAGGCAGGAAGATCACTTGAGACCAGGAGTTTGAGACCAGCCTGGGCAACACAGGGAGACTCTGTCTCTACAATTTTTTTTTAATGAAGCCAGATATGGTTGCTTATGCCTGTAATCTCAGCACTTTGGGATGTTGAGGCAGGAAGATTGCTTGAGGCTAGGAGTTCGAGGCCAGCCTGGGCAACAGAGTGAGACCCCCATCTCTACAAAAAAAAAAAAAAATTGTGGACCGAAGTTGATAAAATTGTCCTTGCAATTTTCATGGCCACTAGAGAGAGGACGTGTAGTATGTCACTGGTTACGTTATCAGCAAATGGCTCTGAGCTTCATTCATTTGCTCACTTATCCATCCATTTTTATATTAATGTACAGCTGGCCAGACACTGGAGACATAAAGATGAACGGAACAGAGCTCCTGCCCTCACTGTGCTTGCTGGCAGTAAACTTCATCCCTAAAATATTGACAGTGCATTTATCCCAGTTTTAAATATAAATGCTTCCTTCCTTCTTTTTTTCTTTGGAGACAGGGTCTGGCTGCAGACAGTGGCACAATTACAGCTTACTGCAACCTCTGCTTCCTGGGCTCAAGCAATCCTCCTGACTCAGCCTCCCAAGTAGCTGGGACTACAGGCATGCACTACCACACCTGGCTAATTAAAAAAAATTTTTTTTGTAGCGACAAGGTCTCACTATATTGCCCAGACTGGTCTTGAACTGGGCTCAAGCAATCCTCCAGTCTTAGCCTCTCAAAGTGCTGAAATTATAGACATGAGCCACTGTGCCTGACGAATGCTTTCTTAATAAACTTAAGTTGAGCTTATTTAGCATGTAAGAATTCTTTATTAAGATATTAAAAATTCTGATACTAAGACCTGTGTAATACAGGGGTGTGGTTTTTTTCAAATTATATCTAAGGCTGTATTTAAATTTAGTAAATCTAAATACTTAGTAGTAATAAACTTGAATGTAGCTATGTAGCGTGGCACAGTGCCTGAGGAATAGCAGTCACTCAGTAAATTATAGTACGTCTCTGTAGTAAGCATCAACTATGTGCCAGGCCTTACTTGTAAGAGAATTAACATAATTCCTCATTAAGGTGAGAAACAACTTAAGGCTTTGAAATAGTTATGGGTAAGTTGGGATAGCAAATACCAAGCACATGTGCCTCTATTTTCCTTTTTCTTACCCGTGACAGGCATTGTCAACTGATCACAGGTCTTTCTCATTCCCTGAACTTCGCCTCGGAACTTCTCTCCATAAAAGATGTTGCCCACTTGCCATTTCTAGGCCAGGAGGAAGAGATTGGAAGTCTGGAGAGTCTTTCTTGTTTTGTCTCAGGGTAAGGCTGCATGACTTTCAGATTAGTTATTAAATTCCTCAGAGCCTGTGTTTACTTATCTGAAACTACGGATCATAACTTTACCTAATTATCATATATGATTCTTGTAAGGTTTAAATGTTATGAGAGGTGGGGAAGTGCTTTGAAAGGTTAAAAAAACAAGTCACTCCCAAGAGAGTAGCAAGAACTCCCATAATTCACAGAAATGAAAGTGTCTTTGCCAAGGAGAGTATTCCATTAAGTCTTACTGTTTAGAACAGAGAAGATCCCGTTTCAAAAGGACTTCCTGCCAAATAATTAGGAAAAGGAAAAGAGGAAGCAAATGGAAAAGGAACACAGAGAGAGGACGTGACTTGGAGTCAGAGGCATTAGAGTCAAGTCTAAATTCACCTCTTGCTAGCCATGATGTTTGGAATAGGTTACTAAGCTACCATGCATTACATGGAGCAAACAATAGTCACCTCTCAAGGTTATTGGAAGTATGAAATGAGTTCATGTCTGCGAGAGGGACTAGGGCAGAGCCAGGCATATAGGGACTTGGTGAACTCCCAGCCTCAGTGAGGGGAAGG
The DNA here is from genome assembly GCF_009828535.3 of Hylobates moloch. Classification (NCBI taxonomy): domain Eukaryota; kingdom Metazoa; phylum Chordata; class Mammalia; order Primates; family Hylobatidae; genus Hylobates; species Hylobates moloch. Next base: position 72,815,248 of record NW_026652294.1, read on the forward strand.
AACCACTGCTTGAAGCCTGCCTGGTCCCACACAGTATAGAGAATTAGGTTTTGCTCTGTTCCCATCCATCCATCCTTCCAACTTCTATGGAGCATGACTACTTGATGTTGAACTTGGAGAGTGTGTGCATTGTTGTTGAACATTTCTCTGACCTCAGAACCACCATGAGGGAGAAGAGAGCCATGCATGATGTGATTTGAGGAGTACCCCCAGGATCCCACTTGCCCCACAATTTTACCTTAAGCTTTTGAGTCTCTCTTCGGAGAACTTCTCTTTACCACTCTGACTCCTGTGCTCTGGAGGAGGAGGTGGGCCTCCCTGGGCAATTAAGGACAGCTATGGGCTAGCAGAATGCATGCCACTGAGTGGAGGTATGCAGGGCACTGTGTGCAGCACAGAGGCTGGGGAGGGATGATAGGAACCCCTGTCTTTGAGAAAGTTATTACAGTGAGCCAGGAGCTCTGGAATATTTTGTCTGGCTCCTCTTTGCATGCCCAAGTCTTGCTTGTCCTTGTAGGCTCTGTTCAACATGGTCTTACCCTCCTGTGAGCTCATGCAGTGCTTTAAACTGTCCCTCTCTTTGGAACTTCTCAGCACTGGGACTAGCAATATAATCATATTTTTGCAAAGACATGCCTTCATCTCCCATCATTTTTACTTCCCCAATCTGGGTTCCTGGTGCTGACTCAGAGCCCTTCAAACCATACTCTTTCTTGCCTCTAGAAAACTCTTGCTGACTATTCTGTGGCCACACTCACTGCCCTACTTGTTCCACTGATGAGTGAATGCTCCTATGAGAGCACTAACCCTCCTTCCGTGAGGTCTTTCAACCACTTGCCTTTCTTCTGCTCTGGTCTGTAAGTTATGCCAGGACAAAGATTTGTCTTGGGACCTGTCATATCCTGGGCACCTAAAAAAGAGTCTGGAATATAGGAGGTGCTCAAATATGTGTCAGTTGACTATCAGCTCTTCTTTCTGTACTGTGAGCCCTTAGAGAATGGAGTCGACATCTTCTAATATTTTTAAGCCTCTACTAGACACCTCACAGAACATAGCTTATTGCTAGGTGCTTAGTAAACGCTTGATGAACAAAAGAATGAGTGAATGCATGTCTTATAAAATGGGCAGATCCCGAGGGATCCCAGTCAAGGCTACAGATAATGTGGGATGATATGCTGAATATTTTCTAGATCTCCTGCAGATCCATTGTCCACCCTTGCTTACCCTGTTTGGTACTCAGGAACTTGAGCTTTATAAGATGGTATTGACAGGTTATTTTGACCTCTGGTTGGGTTCAGTCAATGGGATGTACCAATAGATTGTAAGTAGGGAGAAGAGTGAAGTCTAGGTATAGTAGATCCTCATCATTTGCAGATTCTGTATTTGCAAATTCGTCTACTCACTGAAATCTATTTGTGATCCCCAAATCCATTTTCATGACACTTTCATGGTCATTGAGACACACGCAGAGTGGTAACAATTTTGAGTCGCTGGAAGTGCACGTCCCCAGCCGAGGCAAACAAGGTGACACAGACTCTGCCTTCTTATTTCAGCTCTCATATTGAAAAAAATTTCGGCCACGCACAGTGGCTCATGCCTGTAATCCCAGCACTTTGGGAGGCCAAGGCAGGAGGATCCCTTGAGCTCAGGAGTTCGAGACCAGCCTGGGCAACACAGCAAAACCCCATCTGTACAAAAAATACAAAAATTAGCCAGGCATGATTGCACAGGTCTGTAGTCTCGGCTACTTGGGAGTCTGAGGTGGGAGGATGGCTTGAGCCCAGGGAAATCAAGGCTGTGATGAGCTATCATTGTGCCACTGCACTCCAGCTTGGGTGACAGAGTGAGACCCTGTCTCCAAATGAAAAAAAAGAAAAAAAAGTCATGGTCCATTTAATGTCATGTTTTCCACATGGTTTTCATTGATGATTTCAATGTTTAAAATGGCCCCCAGGAGTGGTCATAAAGTTACTGAAGTGTCCTTAAGCCCAAGAAGGCTGTAATGTGCCTTGCAAAGAAAATTCCATGTATAAGTTTTGTTCAGGCATGAGTTACAATGCTGTTGGGTGTAAGTTCAAAATTAATGAATCAACAATATATATTAAATAAAGTGTCCCCAAATCAGAAACACACATAAAACAAGGTTATGTATTGATTGGTGAAAATGTGACCAGACACTCGCCAGACCTAACCCTGTATTTCCTGTAGGAGCAATGGTTCAGTATTTGCTAATTCAGTGTTTACAGTGACTTTATGGAAGGTAACTACTGGCACAGGGCTGAGTGAGTCCCTGCACAGGGCTAAGGGAAGGGGTTGTCTTAAAAATCTCTCCTTCCCTGAGTGGGAGAGTAACCAGAGTACCACAGCCAGCAGAGGGTGCCAGAGGTTGGGGCCAAGAAACAAAGTTCTCGGTGCTCCCTCCAGTCGTCTTGGCTGCTCCTTTGGCCACCCCACTCCTCGCAAAGGCAATGGCTTCCAAAATCCTGCACATGGTCATCCTCCGGCCGCCCCTCTCGGCCCAGAAGTTTGGTCTCCAGCATCTCTCCAATGGCCATTTCTTGTGGGAGAACACCAAGGCCAACACCGAAGTTAGTGACATGGCAAAACAATAAACAGGGAACAGTCTTTCCGTTCCAGACCATGTGGTCACACACCTAATGGTGTCAGAGATGGAGAACAGGTATGCCCAGCACTGGCTCCCAGATGGTTTCCTGAGGACTTTAGGACAAACTGAAGCCCTGATTTGAAGACAAAACGTATGAAGTGGATGTAGTGATCTGTTTGAAGAGTCCATTCGAAACCCTTAAAGATTGTCTCAGCCGACGTTGGATTCACCCTCCTTGCAGCAGGGTATATAACCTGGGCTTCCATCCACCTGGTGTACGTGGGATTGATGACATCTCTGGGGAACCATTAGTCCAGCAGGAAGATGATAAACTCGAAGCAGTTGCTGCCAGGATAAGACGGTACAAGGTTGTGGCAAAGCCAGTCATTTAATTATGCAAGAGGCCAGGCGTGCTCCACCATTTTTCTGGGATGGAGACTGATAAAATCTGGCCCTACATCTACATATTTTTCTTAACAAGATCACACCTATTCAGTCCAAAGAAGAATCAGGAAGCTATGGTCACTTGTTCAATTGTGTGTGTAGTATTGGTGCTACGTCCAAATTAGAAGCTAGCTGAGATAGCTTGCAGCATCTTTCTAGCTTAAATGGTGAACTCTTAGGAAAACTAATGAGTAGAAAGAGCTCATGAAATGCCCTTTAAAAAGAAGGGCCCCCTGCACATGTTTAAGGTATCTCTGCACATGTCTCAATCCCTCCACAAGAAAGCAACTCAGGCTGGATTTCAAACAGCATAGAGTCTAAGCTCTAGCTGATTTTTGACAGTTGTGTTGTTGCTAAAGTATCCTTTTTACAAGTGATGGTGGTGGTTTTTGGTTCTCCTCATCCCCTCAAAGGCTGTTGAATCACAGCACCAGTAAGCCTGAGAATGCTAAAGCCTCTAGCTCAGGCTTTCTCCCAGATTCTCTGGTATGTGCCCTCCTGGTGACAATGAAATTGGCTAATTGCTCTCAGTGGTCTCGAGTGACTGTGTCCACAGTTCATCTGTCATAGTAGGAATCACTCCTTTTTTTCCTCATCCATACTCCATGGAGTCTCTCCTTTTCAGACATCCTAGGAGGAAAGGATTTGGCTTCTATTTTTTTTAGACTATATATTTTTGACATCTGTTTTTTCTTAGGCTATTACATTTAAATTATTAAATAATACAGATAATTACTGCTTTTATCTCTCTCAAATTTTTCTAAGAACTGAGAACAAGAAGATTGCTTTGAATCTCTTCATGCACTGGGAACTGAGCTATGATAGAGGGTGTTATTAAACTGCTGGTCTGAACTCTCATGGACTGATGCTTCCCCTTTCTGTTACTGTGAAAAGATTCAACCCCTAAAAGTTTTTTGGCAATCCCCAAAGTCTTTTGGGAATCCTCAAAAAACATGGGAAATATTAACCTACATAAATGTTGAAAGATACTGTCTTACGTATAGAAGTAATAAGACCAGGCCGGGTGTGGTGGCTCACACCTGTAATCCCAGCACTTTGGGAGGCTGAGGAGAGCGGATTACCTGAGGTCAGGAGTTCTAGACCAGCCTGGGCAACATGGCAAAACCCCATATCTACCAAAAATATGAAAGATTAGCCGGGCATGGTGACACACGCCTGTAGTCCCAGCTACAGGCTGAGGCACAAGAATTACTTAAACCAGGAGGTGAAGGTTACAGTGAGTGAAGATCACACCACTGCACTCCAGCCTGGGCAACAGAGTGAGACTGTGACTCAAAAAAAAGTATAAGACCATGTGGAACTACTGACTAATAAATAGTTAAGCTTTTTGTTCAAGACAGCAAAATGTATTTTGAAAATGCTGCTACCTCTTGATGCTGACAGTGTTTTTCTCCCATGAATGACCGAAGCATATTATAAATAATTGGTAAAGGGAATGAAGCTGGTTGGGTGGAGCAAAAGGGTGCACTAGCTATGCCTAGACTGAATAGAAGAGTGTTATGATGATGAGAAAGCAAAATCTTTATTTTTTTTCTATTCCAAAGATTCACTCTGATTCATCCTGACTAGTACTGACAGTTTATGGAAAATCTCAGCTGTTCTCTTTCTAGCACCTAGATACAGATGTGAGCATGTCCCCTTCTCCTCCTCCAGATCCCCAGTAAGACTTCACCCACAGCAGCTTCTTTCTCCCCACTGGAGAAAGAGTTGGGAGCCCAAACCCCTTTCTTTTATCTGATCACCTGGCCACAATTTATCCCCCTTTGTTAAAATGATATATAAGCTCCATGTCTAACTGCTTATTTGGCTCTTCACTTCTTTTCTGTGAAGCCCCCATTTATGTAAAAATATTAACATCCATAAAATGAATGCCTTTTCCTCTGTTCATCTGTCTTTTGTCAGTTTAAAGCCTGTCTGGAAGACAGATAGTCTCACCACCCTAGGACAGTGCTACTCAGGGTGTCCCTGACCAGAAGCAAGGCTACATCTAGAGAGCTTGTTAGAATTGCAAATTACTGGGCATTCTAGATCTACTAAATCTGAAATTCTGTGGGCAAAGACCTGGGATCTGTTTTCATAAGCCTTCTGGGTGATTCTAACACATGCTCGAGTTTGAGTACCACTTCCTGGAGAGATGGGCAGGGGGTAGTGGGAGGGTGGGCACGGAGCACTTGTTTAGGACCCTTGTCAGGCTCTCTAACTCCCATCTGCCTGGCTTTCCATGATTTCCTGGTCCTTGTTTCTCCAGGCCAAACCACGTTTAGGAACACACACAATCTGGAGTGCAGAATTCTTTGAACTTTATCTAGGTGGCTGTTTCTTAACCAACAGATCATGGTTTCTTACAGGACACATATGGCTGTTCTGGGAGATGAACACTGAAACCCCAGGGCATCTCTGAGCACAGCAACAGGGCAAGAGAGAAGATAAGTGACATGGTGAAGGGGATCAGGTTATACCACCCGAAAGTATGCCACCTTGGCATATGATTATTTTGGGCCGAAAGCAATGGAGAAATAGCAGTTGTAAGAAGAGCTCTCTGCCCTTTCCTTTTCTGCCTAGAAGCAGGACATAAATTTCCCTTTGTGAAGGTGGCATAAATTTCCACCCCTCTCCTGTACCAGAATGAAGAAAGTGACCTATCACTAGAGACAGAAAGCTGGCACTGAGATGAGTTGGCATAAAGACACCGTACTAAAGCAACCCTGGCTTTCCATTACTTTCCCTATATACTTCCTAGTCACTTTCCTACAATTTTTCACCGCCGGAAGCCCAAACCCGTTTCCTTTGTCCATAAAATAGATGCCTTTTCTCCTGTTAATCTGTCTTTTGCCAGTTTAATTCTCGCGCCCCAGACACTGAACCTAAGAGGGTAGAGGAAAAGGTTTTTGCTTGTTTGTTTGTTTTCTCCCCTGTAGTGGAAAGAACAGGTGAGATGACCCTGTAGTCAGGAAAGGATTTTTATCTCATTTACAAAAACATGTTTCAGTGTGGTGAATTGAATCCTACCAGTTGCTGTTATTAATTTTTCTATATCTTCCCTGATTTCAAAAAGCATGTTTGAGGCAGCTTATTAAAATACATACAAGGTTAAAAAAATAGATAGCTATCCTTAGGATTTGCAAGGTGTTCACTTAAAACATTCTTAAAATGGTTGGCTTCTTTGCTGATAAGGCAGTAACCAAAGATTCCAGATTTTGAGCACATAAAAAATTCTGCTGCTATGGCGGGGTACAGTGGTTCACACCTGTAATCCCAGCATTTTCAAAGGCTGAGGCAGCTGGATTACTTGAGCCCAGGAGTTCGAGACCAGCTTGGGCAACATGGCAAAAGACCATCTCTACAAAAAATACAAAAATTAGCTGGTGGCAATGCCTGTAGTCCCAGCTATGAGGGAGGCTGAGGAGGGAGATCACCTGAGCCTGGGGAAGTCAAGGCTGCAGTGAGCCTTGATCATGCCATTTCACTCCAGCCTACATGACAGAATGAGACCCTGTGTGAAAAAAAAAGGAAAAACAAAAAAATACTCTGCTGCTTACCTGTGCCAGAAATAGCAACATCTAAAGTGAAGACTGAAGAAAAACTTAATGACTGCTTGATTACCCTTAAGATTCTACATTCTTTGTAATGTTCTTTGCATTTCAAAAGCAGCCTATTTATTGCAGAAATTTATTTAACCTTTTACTTTACTTGAGCATGTATGTATGTTGCTTCGATAAAAGTAATGACATAAACCTCTAGATAATCTTAGATTTCATTTTTACTTTGAAATGGGAGCTTTTTTGTTTATAAGGTCATGAAAAACTAAGTGTTTTTGTTAAGAAATAAGATTTTTTAATGGCAGAAAAAATGACTTGTTGACTCATTATGAAATCAAAATCTCTCCAATTTTTTAAAAAACTACTTCAAGCCATTCGTTAAGTAATATTCCTTTGTAAATCATCTTAGATTTAGTATTATAGTGTTTTCTCAATTTTTGTGTGTGTTAAAATCAGTTTTGTGGGGTGTATGTGTGTGAAGGGGAAAGGTGACTCACAGTCACAGTACCTAGTTTTGCAACTTTCAGGCCTTGGTTTTGTAGCTCCAGCTGCCAGAGACTTAACAGCTAGACTGATTCTGAGTAAGAACAAAAGGGTTTGACCATAGAAGGAAGTTCCTTTAAGATCCTTGTGAAATGGTTATAATAAGCAGGTTGACTCTTGCCCCTTGGAGAGCACCACCCTGTGTAAGGCTGTTATGATCACGAACCTTCCCTCGCCTCCTCCCACTTCTGTATATTATCTGTGTGCATGTGTTTCTTCTCTCCATCTTTCTTGCATGCTCTTTTCTTTTTCTCTGTCTGACCCAAGAGAAAGAGTAATGTATTGATGGAAAGTCTTTAAATAGTGTAATTAATTCATTTATAGCATGTCAGAATAAATCAAAAAAGGATATTTCTCTGTAAAAAATAGTTAAACAGAAACAAATGAAAGAAAAGCTATGACAGGAAAATAAGATATAGCAAAGTGTATGCCATAAGGTGCTGTATGATTGCTAAAGGTGTACCTCAGATTTGGCTCTGAGCTTCCTAGTAGATAGAGAAAAGAGAAGAACAAATCAATTACAAGATGCACTATGTTCACAAATTGGAAACATCTCGGAGGCTTTGCTTGATACCAGCACAGCATAGAGATGTTGTGCCTAAAAGGGCTAACATCTTCAGATGTTGTTCTGAAGGGCCTAAAAGAGGGAAGACAGTGTGAGATCTTTGGGAATAAGTCAAGGGGGGATGTCAGGCCATGGGCAGTTCCTGGATGGGGGATTGATTTGAGGGTGAGGTAACTGATCAAAGCTCTAGAGTTTTCAAAGGATGCAACCTTGTTCCTCATTCATTCTGTATTCTTCAGAGTCCTGCCCTACCTCCTCAGAGCCTGCAAGCTAGGACATGGCCAGAAGGCTAGGGTGGAATTACAGGGCGGCTGCCCTTTCAGGTATAGCATTTGGTACCACTGTTCACAATGGCCATGGGTTTCCAACTCTGACTACACATTAGAATCATTTGAGCCATTTTCCAAAATTATACAATTGCCTGGCAACATCCAAATTAACTGAATACTGGGATTGGGCCCAGGATTTTTTTGTTGTTGTTGTTTTTGGGTATTTTTGATGCTTCATTTAGTTCTTGTGTAGAGTGAGAGTAGAGAACCACCGACAGTGAGCATTTTCAGAGGTTTACGAACTTGACGGTATCTCAGTCACATGAGGAACTTGTTAAACATTCAGTTTCCTCAGCCACACGCTCCCTCCCAATTCCCCCAACCACCCCAGAAGGCCAGGGAATTTTCTATTTCTTTCTTTCTTCTTCTTTTTTTCTTTGAGCCAGAGTTTCATTCTTGTCACCCAGGCTGGAGTGCAATGGTGTGATCTTGGCTCACTGCAACCTTCACCTCCCAGGTTCAAGCAGTTCTCCTGCCTCAGCCTCCCAAGTAGCTGGGATTATAGGTGCCTGCCACCACGCCCAACTAATTTTTGTATTTTTCATAGAGATGGGGTTTCACCATGTTGGCCAGGCTGGTCTCGGGGAATTCTCTATTTCTAACAAGGCACTCAGGGTAATTCTGATGCCGATGATCCACAGAGTCACACTAGTCCACACAGTTAGGGGAGAGACATGGGCCCTGGCCTGCTCTGATAACAGCAGGCTGTGTGACCTTTTGGGCCCATTCCTTAAACACTCCAGGTTTGTTTCCTCATTGGTAAGAAATAACCTGTGGTGCCTACACTGCAAGGCCTGGATTGAAATCCACAATCCCACGATTGTTGTGGGAAGTCAAGGACCCCAAACAGAGGGACTGGCTGAAACCATGGCAGAAGAATGTGGATTGTGAAGATTTTATGGACATTTATTAGTTCCCCAAATTAATACTTTTGTAATTTCTTATGCCTGTCTTTACTGCAATCTCTAAACATAAACTGTAAAGATTTCGTGGACACTTATCACTTCCCCAATCAATACCCTTGTGATTTCCTATGCCTGTCTTTACTTTAATCTCTTAATCCTGTCAGCCGAGGAGGATGTATGTCGCCTCAGGACTATGTGATAATTGCATTAACTGCACAAATTGTACAGCATGTGTGTTTGAGCAATATGAAACGTGGGCACCTTGAAAAAAGAACAGGATAACAGCAATTGTTCAGGGAGTAAGAGAGATAACCTTAAACTCTGACTGCCAGTCAGCCGGGCAGAACAGAGCCATATTTCTCTTCTTTCAAAAGCAAATGGGAGAAATATTGCTGAATTCTTTTTCTCAGCATGGAACGTCCCTGAGAAAGAGAATGCGCACTTAGGGGTAGGTGTCTGAACTGGCCCCCCTGGGCATACCTGTCTCTTATGGTCGAGATTGCGGAGGTGAAATATACTCCAGTCTCCCGTAGCACTCCCAGGCTTATTAGGAAGAGGAAATTCCCACCTAATAAATTTTGGTCAGACCAGTTGATCTCAAAACCCTGTCTCCTGATAAGATGTTATCAATGACAGTGGTGCCTGAAACTTCATTAGCAATTTTAATTTCGCCTCAGTCCTGTGGTCCTGTGATCTCGTCCTGCCTCCACTGGCCTTGTGATATTCTATTACCCTGTTAAGTACTTGATGTCTGTCACCCACACCTATTTGTATACTCCCTCCCCTTTTGAAACTCCCTAATAAAAACTTGCTGATTTTTGTGGCTTGTGGGGTATCACGGATCCTACCAACGTGTGATGTCTCCCCTGGATGCCCAGCTTTAAAATTTCTCTCTTTTGTACTCTGTCCCTTTATTTCTCAAGCCAGGTGACACTTAGGAAAATAGAAAAGAACCTACGTGATTTTCAGGGCAGGTCCCCCGAAACACCATGGATATGATTCTGTGTTCATTAATTTCAAGTCTGCTTGCTAAGAGCAATAAGGCATGTGTGAGTTTGGGGCATGGGTGGAAGAGTGCCCTTTGGCCTAGATTTTACTGTCTTGTGTCAAAATTTGGGTGGATTTATATGTGATCCAACTGGTAGGTAGCTAAACTTACCATTGCTAGCAGAGGCTCTTCTGTAAGAACCAAACATGCCCAAACTGTGCTAGAACAGAATAATTTATTTTAATAGCACATGTGGCTCTGAAATAAACTTGTTATAACAGCATGGGTTTTATTAACCAAGAATCATAGGACAACATATTGAAGTGAGGATATCACTTGGTGATCTGATTCTACAAATACCACCTTCTGAACAGTGACCAAACCATGACCTTGTTTATGGGAAATGTCCAATTAGTGTACACAGAACCACACCGAGTGGTGTGGGAAGAGAGATGAGGGAAGTGGGCATATCAAGGAGCTGGGGTTGGGTTCGGGCTCTAGTCCTGGCCAGGACCCCCTGTCTGCTTTGGCTAAGTCAGTTCTCCTCCCCCAGACCAGGTTGCTTATCTGTAAAATGAAGGTGCTAGATTAGTATCTGTAGGATCCCTTCTCTCCCCTATAGGCTGTAAAAATCAGACTAACTGGGCTGGACGCAGTGGCTCACGCATGTAATCCCAGCACTTTGGGAGGCCAAGTTGGGCAGATCATGAGGTCAAGAGATTGAGACCCTCCTGGCCAAATGGTGAAACCCCGTCTCAACTAAAAATACAAAAATTAGCTGGGCGTGGTGGCACATGCCTATAGTCCCAGCTACTCGGGAGGCCCAGGCAGGAGACTTGCTTGAACTCAGGAGGCAGAGGTTGCAGTGAGCCAAGATCGTGCCACTGCACTCCAGCCTGGCGACAGAGCAAGACTCCATCTAAAAAAAATAAATAAATAAAAATAAAAAAAAATCAAACTAACTGTAAAACTAAAGCATGAAGTGGCTTCTCCACTTGGTTTCCTCAGCTAGGTCAGAACCCACATCTAACCATAGTAAGCCACATAGGTCCCTCCTCTTTCAAGTAGGCACCTGCACTCAAACCAACACCTCTGTGAACCAGTCCTCACCCACTCACTCTTTTAGAAAGGTGATATTCAACTAGCCTCACAATAATTTCCAGCACAAATAAACTTTGCAGTCTTTATGTTACAGTCCTGATGAATCCCAAATTCTAGCTACAAACAACCTTCAAACAAGAGACATTTTTCAGAGTGGAGGTAGGGAGAGGTCATTTAGCTCAGTGGTAAGCATTCAAGCTCTGAACATTAAAAAATAATTAGTTCCCTAAATCCTTGTAGAAAACCAGAAATGGCTAGCAATGACCTATAAATGAATTATTGACAAAACCACTGAGACTTCTTTTCTTTCTGCCACTCCTTGTATCCGGATGTGTATTAGCTTCCTATGGCTGCTCTAAGAAATCGTTGCAAACTTAGGGACCTAAAACAATACAAATATATTATCTGACAGTTCTGGAGTTTGGAAGTCTAAAATGGCTCAGCAGAGCTGTGTTTGTTCTGAGGGTTCTAGGGGCAGATCCACGTCCCTGCTTTTTCCAGCTGCAGGAGGCTGTCTGCATCTCGTGGTCACTCCGACCTCTTCTTCCATTATCTTGTCTCCTTCTCTTACTCTCCTACTTCCCGATTTCCTTCATAAGGGTCCGTGTGTTTACATCAGGCCCACCCAGATAATCTGTGATAATCTCACCATCTCAAGGTCCTTAAGTTAATCACATTTGAAAGTCCCTTTTGCCAAGTAAAGGAATACATTGAAAGGTCCTGTGGATTAGGATGTGGACATCTTGAGGGGGCTGTTTTTCTGCCTACCACACAGACTCATCTTCAGATCCCACCTCAGCCATTTAGTGTCTGTGTGACCTTCAGTAAATGATATACTTTCTCTGAGCCTGAGTTTTTCATTGATAAAACCAGAATAATAATAAGCCCATCTTACAGGGTTTGTTTTGTTCTGATTTTTTTTGATTTGGGTTTTTTTTTCTTTCTTTCTTTTTTTTTTTTTTAGACAGAGTCTTGCTCTGTCGCCCAGGCTGGAGTACAGCGGTGCCATCTCGACTCACTGCAAGCCCCGCCTCCTGGGTTCACGCCATTCTCCTGCCTCAGCCTCCCAAGTAGCTGGGACTACAGGCACCTGCCACCAGGCACAGCTAACTTTTTGTATTTTTAGTAGAGATGGGGTTTCACCATGTTAGCCAGGATGGTCTCGATCTCTTGACCTCGTGATCCACCCGCCTCGGCCTCCCAAAGTGCCGGGATTACAGGTGTGAGCCACCATGCCCGGCCGATTTTGTTTTGTTTTGTTGAGGATTAAATAAGGGAAATACTGCCTGCCTGGTACATGGCACACACTCAATACATGTTATTCTTAAGACAAGGAACAAAATCGGGGTTTTAGTGAAAAGGCCATCTGGGGGTTGGGTGCAGTAGCTCACGCCTGTAATCCCAGCACTTTGGGAGGCCAAGGCAGGTGATCACTTGAGCTCAGGAGGTCAAGACCAGCCTGGGCAACATGGTAAAACCCCTTCTCTACTAAAAATACAAAAATTAGCTGAGTGTGGTGACACGTCCCTGTGGTCCTGGCTACTTGAAGGGCTGAGGCGGGAGGACTGTTTGAGCCCAGGAGGTAGAGGAGCAGACTGCACTACAGCCTGGGTAACAGAATGAGGCTGGGCCTGTTTATAGTCATCCACATTGAGCATCACAGTCAGTGATGATATTCGGGTTGATAACATAGATGCAAAATTCTAATCTTCAAAAAACATTGAGTAATTGTAAGAATTGAAAAAAACAAAGCCCATATTTTCTAGATCTAACAGTGAGTTAAACAGCAAATTCAATTTATCGGTGTCTCTTCCCTCCATCCCCTGGGCATTCTTTGTAGCTGAGGGCTGCCTGTGGGCTGCTGAGCATTGGTGCTGAGAGGATGCAGGAGAGAATATACTGAATCTGGTTGGGGGAGGCCATTGCACCCCTGTGGGAAACTTGAAGGAAATGGTTTCTGTTTGCCATGCATCTCCACAGCATACCCATTCGGAGTTTCCTAATTAAAGGGCCTCCAGTTCCATGCTGAACAGGAAAATCAACTATTCTGCTTGGGTCAAGACGGAATGTGATATAACTCAAATAGAACGGGGAAATGTCTATGAACAGAAACAAGTCCTCCATCCTTTCGGACAGGAATAACCACCCCATAAAACAAGTGATTAATGTGGAACTACAGGGATAGCAAAGTACCTGAGCTATGGACCAGTTGCAAAGGCTTTGAACCATGATGAAATAAATATGAAGTCTTCCCCTTCACACCCACGGGAGTAAGTGCTTGCCCAGTCCTTTGGGAAATGTAGTTAGATGTGATAATCACACATACATGAGTGAAACCACGCAAGGTTCCCAAGAGGAATCTATCTGACATAATCACAGGTTACACCGCAAAGTACTTTGGCAGCTACAAACAGCTTCCCCATACTTATATCATTTAATTTTCAGGGTAACCCTGTGAAATGGCCAAGGGAGGTTTTAATATCTCTGTTTTTACAGATGAGGAAACTGAGGCTCAGAGAGATGAAATGACTTCCTTAAGGACACACAGCAAATTAGTAGCAGAGCCAGGATTTGAGCCCAGATCTGTGGGCCACTGGGTGGGTGGCGGGGAAGGGGTCATGCTCTACTTTTGGCAGCCTTCCGGTAAGACTGTCCATCCGTTGCCTTAATAGTGACATGGATGCAGGCTGCTTTTGCTTGCTGTCCCTGGCCTTACCTTTAAGCTGTGCCTAGCTCCCAGAATATTCTACCATCTTGCTTCACAAAGTGTGGTTACCTAGTGAGGTAAAGCACAGCACGAACATGAGCAGGGGGTGTGTTGGGGTGCAGAATCCACCCCACCCAACCTCTCCAGACCCAGATCCCCAGGTAGCGCCTAAGCACAGACAAGTTCAAGAAGCACTGACCGGCCACATTTGCCCATCCAGGACTGCCTGACACTCCAGAGTGGCTTCTTTTCTGCCCTTCTCCCTGACCCCAACACTCCGAGGGCCTGAACAACAGTTACGCTAATTGCCTCCCTCCCAGAACTTCCCCTTAAACCTGCCCATTGTTCTGTGGCCTCAAAAATACTGCTCAGGCCTACTCAGTTCTCCTCAGTCTCCTCACAAAAATGCCCAGAGAGCCCTCAGCAAGGCGTGCTCTCCTGAGGCAAGAGCTGACTCCAGTGTCTGCTCTAAGAGGGCACCCTACAACCTCTCTTTGGTGTAATCAAGGAGAACCAATTTGAGTGTTTTCTTTTCTTCACTGGAGAATCTGTGGCAGAAATAACAAAAGACACTGGAAGCAAATGGAAGGGAGTGATGAGGTGGAGTGCGATTAACCCACAGGCTGGAAGAACTCCCGATAATCTGTCAATCAATCAATCAATCAATCAGGAGTTAGTTTTGTGAGAGAAAAAGAGAAGATAACTTGAATAAGTTACTCTCTCTCTCTTCATCCTCCTCCCCACTCCCTCAAACTGTAAGAAAGTTACTTTTAATATTATTATTATTTTGAAATGGGGTCTTGCTATGTTGCCCAGCCTGGTCTTGAAGTCCTGGTTCCAAGTAGCTGGGATTATAGGCACAAGCAAAAACACCTGACAAGAAACTTCCTTTTAAGAGCACAGATAATTTGTCAAATCCTCTCAAAGTCACAGGTCAGGTGCATTAAAAGTTTAAGAAGAAACAATGATTTATAAAAAAATTAAACCACCACCACCACAACAAAAAAAAAACACTGAAAGTTTTCTGATGCAAACAAAAACAAATAAAACACGGTGATTCAAGTTTTAAGGTCGACAAATGCAAGTTTAAGTTTCAAAGGCCCTACGCTGCCCCAAGGAAGAGCCGGCGGGGGTGGGGGGACATTTTCCCCTGTTCGCCTTGGCAGGAAACCAAGCTAAACCACCATAGGGGCCAGGACACATCCTGCCATCTGAAGAAAACTACGAGGCTGACATGCTCAAAGCAGCCATAATTTATGGTAGACCAGTTGGGAAGAATGTGATACTTGCTGACTTTTGTTTCTGTAGCAGATGGTGACTTTGGAAGACCTGAGGTTCACAACCAGAAAATTTGACTGTCAACTGGAAATATATTTATGGTTTCCTGCAAGGCTGATAAAGTTGAAAAATCCACCCATATATAAACAAAAAGGGGATGAGGAGGGGTGCAGGAGGTATGCCCAGGCTTCTTCCAGAGGAGTTCCTGCTCTGCTGACCAAGCAACTCCTTGACAGCTCTCCGCAAAGGTGACAGCAGAAGTTTCTCTTTAGCTCTCACAAAGATTGACTGTAATCTTCTCTGCTAGGGCCAGGCGTGGTGGCTCACGCCTGTAATCCCAGCACTTTGGGAGGCCAAGGAGGGTGGATCACTTGAGCCTAGGGGTTTGAGACCAGCCTGGAAACATGGCAAAACACCATCTCTACTAAAAATACAAAAATTAGCCAGGCATGGTGGTACATGCCTGTAATCAGAGCTACTCAGAAGGCTGAGGCACAAGAATCGCTTGAACCTGGGAGACAGAGGTTGCAGTGAACCGAAATCGCATCACTGCACTACAGTCTGGGGTGACAGAGCAAGACTCTGTCTAAAAAAAAAAAGAAAGAAAAATCTCCTCTGCTAGGCAGCCTGTGGCTACTTGGTCACTTATATCTGAGTCTGGGCAGAAAGAGCTGGAAGGCTGCAGGAAGGAAGTCTCAAGATGTGTAATGTTAGTGTTTTCCAGGACAGGGTGTCTAATTTTAAGAGGAAAGATTTTTTTTCCTTACCCCTGGTAAGGAAGTGTATGTTTGATTGTAGGTCTGACTGAGATTCTTCTCCTGGAAATGCCATCATACTTCACAGAACATTACCCGTCAAATTAAGTCTGTGCCGGTGTTGGCCAGGGGGTGGAGAAGTGCTCGTTATTTTCCATAGCCAAGGTTCCAGGATGCACTGCTCTTCCCATCCTTCCTCCCTCCAGGACACACAAGAAGAGTAAATACAGCTGCATATCCCCAGGCTTGGTCTAAAATCTAGGAGGGCTGTAACTCTGCCTTTGCGTTTTACAACGCCAGTGTGTTCAACACTCTCCGTGGTAGGGGATGGGGATGAGAGAGAAGAATCCATTTCAGAACATTTGTTGTAGCAGAGATCTTTGGCTCTGCATCAGCAAAAACTTCAGAAAGTGTTCTGCTACTTATTCATTGTTCCTGCAAAATAAACAGAGCAGTGTGGCTAGAAGTGGAGACGGGGGCATTTGACAAGACTGACCTCTCAACGAAGAAGGAGAGAAGAAAGAGACTTGGCTAGCTAGCTACATCTGATACATTCTAGCACTATAAACTTTCCCCCAAATCTGGACATAAGAATCCCACGAATAACCTGATCCCCACTCAGGGAAATATTTTATCTTTAATCAAGTATGTCCTTGAGGGCTTAAAGGTGAGGGCTCAGAGGTTTCAAACTGGCAGCTGGTGGGTGGAATCCAGTTTACACACCTATTTTCTTTGGCACACAAAATGGTCTTCTCTTTTTAAATTTATTTCCAACATTAACAGAGCAGAAGGTTTCACATAAATATCTGAGTTTCTGTCATTTCTTGAGAAAATAGCAGATTTGGCTGTGCTGAGCCCCAAATTCTGCAGAGCTATGGTTACTGTTACTGATTTAGGTGGAGCCAGGGTTCTAGTTCTCGCCAGTCCTTACCACGCCTTCTAACCTTAACCTGACCCGTTTTATTCCATCACCTTATCTGCCCATGTCAGGAAATGGTTTGTAAATGCTCTTTTCTGTTCCCTAAATGAGTTCCAATTACCTTGCTGACATAATAGCACTTTTGAATAACAAGTCTATTTGTCACTTGGCTTTTTGTATCTGAATCTCTTAATTTGGGCTCCCAACTTTGTGGAGCTTCTTAAAGATTAGCCTTATCTCTGGCTAGGATATTAGAATCATGAAGGAATGTGAGAGGGAAACAGCTTTTAAAACTTTAGGCTATGAATTAAGCGATTTCTTTAGCCTTTTCTAAAGAATCAGCATCTCTGCTACAGATCTGTTTATTGATTTTCTTTAAAAAACGGAGATCAGCAATCCTGATTTAGTACTTTGAATTGCTTGGAAGTAAGAGGCTACTGAAATCCAAGGCACTTATTATCATCACAATTTATAACAGCAACAGAGTAGCAAATGGCTTACTGAACGTGAACTTGGGGAGGCATTTGTCTCTGGAATTAAGACTTCTTTTTATAGTCTACTTGCTACAGTCAGCTGTGAATAATATACAATTAATAAGTTTGTTTCTGATTGAGGTGAAATTTACATAATATAAAATTGTTTTAAAAGCGAACAACTTTGTGGCATTTAGTACTTTACAATGTTGTGCAAACCACAGCTATCTAGTTCCAAAAACTTTTCTTTTTTTCATTTTTCTTTTTTTTTTTGAGACAGAGTCTCGTTCTGTCACCCAGGCTGGAGTGCAGTTGAGAGGTGAAGCCGGCTGGGCTTCTGGGTCCGGTGGGGACTTGGAGAACTTCTCTGTCTAGCTAAAGGATTGTAAACACACCAATCAGTGCTCTGTGTCTAGCTAAAGATTTGTAAATGCACCAATCATCACTCTGTAAAAACAGACCAATCAGCACTCTGTAAAATGGACCAATCAGCAGGACGTGGGCAGGGCCAAGTAAGGGAATAAAAGCTGGCCACCCTAGCCAGCAGCTGCAACCTGCTCTGGTCCCCTTGCATGCTGTGGAGGCTTTGTTCTTTCTCTTTTCACAATAAATCTTGCTGCTGCTCACTCTTTGGGTCCGCACTACCTTTATAAGGTGTAACGCTCACTGTGAAGGTCTGCGTCTGCGGCTTCACTCCTATAGTCAGCGAGACCATGAACCCACTGGGAGGAACAAACAACTTTGGATGCGCTACCTTTAAGAGCCGTAACACTCACTGCGAAGATCTGTGGTTTCACTCCTGAAGTCAAGCAAGACCACAAACCCACCACAAGGAAGAAACTCCAGACACACCATCTTTAAGAACTGTCACACTCACCGCGAGGGTCCGCGGCTTCATTCTTAAAGTCAGCAAGACCAAGAACTCACCTGAAGGAACCAATTCCGGACACACATTGGCACAATCTTGGCTCACTGCAGCCTCTGCCTCCCGGGTTCAAGTGATTCTTGTGCCTCAGCCTCCTGAGTAGCTGGGATTACAGGCACATGCCACCATGCCCAGCTAATTTTTTGCATGTTTTAGTGGAGACGGGTTTGACTATGTTGGCCAGTCTGGTCTCGAACTCCTGACTTCAAGTGATCCACTGGCCTCAGCCTCCCAAAGTGTTGGGATTACAGGCATGAGCCACCACACCTGGCCCCAAAACATTTTCTTCACCCAGAAAGGAAACCCCATACCTTTTAAGCAGTTGATTCCATTCTCCCCTCTGCCCTGTCCATGGTAACCACCAACCTGTGTTCTGCCTCTATGCAGTTAGGTATTCTGGATATTTTAAATGAGTGGAATCAGATAATATGTGACCTGCTGTGTCTGGTGTCTTCCACTTAGCACAATGTTTTCAAGGCTCATCCCATTGTAGTACGTATCAGTACTTCATTCCTTTTTATAGCTGAATCATATTGTGAACAAGTTTTTATAATTTTTTAAAAATAGAGAACCTATTCTTTGTACTTCTGGCTTTCTGTTTATGGATTGCTAATGTACCAAGGGGAACTAAAGACTTGAGATGAGAAAAGATAACAGGTTTTTTTACACCGCCTTTCACCAAGAAGGAACTAATAAAGAGGTACATACCTGCGAGGGTATGAATGTTACATACCTAGGGGTAAGGAGAGCAGAACAGTGACACTTAACAATGAAAAAGTTGCCCTTTAAGTAAAATATAAATCAAGTTCACCTCAGGCTCATGTGACAAATTGCCTTTCATCAACTTTAAATTAGGTTGCTATGAAAGAATTTGGCTAAGCATTTTCTACTGCCTTTCATCCATCTAGCCAACTACAGAGCAGAGGAGTGATTGGCCTCTCTAATGCCATGCAAATGAAGGTTTTAATGCCATGCAAATGAAGGTTCCAACCACAGAATAATAGCAACAGCTGGCACAGGTCTCCTGATCTAGGGCGTCATGACAACCCTATTAACCCCACTTCTTAGATGAAGAAACAGGCACAACAAAATTAAGTTATTCATTGGAGGATACGCCGCAGGTTACAGAAGAACATACAGGAGTGCTTTCAGTGCAGCACCCATGCTCTGAACTGCGGCATCGTACTGCCTCTTGCATCCCTATTTTCCAATGTGGTGTGGCAAGGTGCTACACAGTCCTTCTGGCCCTGGGGGACGGGGAGGGGCAGTGGGCATGGGTAGGGAGGGAGAAGATGGCAATGCAGACCTGACATTCATAAAGCTGCAGGAGGGGTGATCTGGCCCAGGATCATCACAGTTGACCTACATCCCTCTTGGACATGTGAACCCTTGGCTATGGCATGGTTTACCATTTTAGCTTATGTAGGAATCACAGATTACAGGATTCTACCTCTAGAGTTGGATGCAGTAGACTCTCCCTCCCTCCCAACCTCCCTCCCTCCCTTCCTTCCTTTCTCTCTTCTCTCTCTCTTTCTTATTTGACGAAGTCTCACTCTGTCACCCAGGCTGGAATGCAGTGGCGTGATCACAGCTTGCTGCAATCTCAGTTTCCCAGGTTTGAGTGATTCTCCTGCCTCAGCCTCTTGAGTAGCTGGAATTACAGGCATGCGCCACCACGCCTGGTTAATTTTTGTATTTTTAGTAGAGACGGGGTTTCACCATGTTGGCCAGGTTGGTCACAAACTCCTGACCTCAAGTGATCCGCCCGCCTCGGCCTCCCAAAGTGCTGAGATTACAGGCGTGAGCCACCGTGCCCGGCCTAGACTTTCTGCTTATGGATTGCTAATGTACCAAGTAGGTGGGTAGGACACAGGAAGATGATTTTTTTAGCAAGTCCTCACGTGATTCTCATATTACATGGTCCTCAAACCACACTTTGAGAGATATTTGCCATTTTCCTACAAGATCCATTGTTGTCTCTTTTCTCCTTTGGGCATCTTGGAAAGCAGCATCTGCAGAGGCTATTTTAGGCCAGTAAAGACCTGAAGAAGGTCATGGAGCCTGAACGCCAAGTAAAACCGTTCCAGGACACAGCCTGCAAGAGGGCTTCTGGGGGCTGTAGGAGGAGATAGCTACTTAGAGGGGGGCTCAGGAAGTGCTGGGGGTCTCCAGGTGCGCACACCTAGATGTGCTGAGCTCTGGCAATGTAAACTCTCATGAATGTTTTAGTTCACTAAAACAATCGAGTTTCAGCATGGAGCAAATTCACATGAGTCAGTGACACTCATTCCCGAACTGCTGAGTCACCACCTCCTGTGTCTTAACTCACCTGTCCCTGCAGCCCAGTGGAGAAAGTCAAACAGAGCGCTGGGTGTGTGACCCTCGAATAAATCCCTGAGACTTCCGGGTTCGTGGGTTCTTCTCCTATGGTATGAGGAATGTGCTATGAAGGAGGGAAAAGTAAATTCAAAATCCAAAGCCATTAAAAAGTATATGCACCAATTCTTCTCCCAGGTCACAGGCTGAATTTAAAGAACAATGATTAAGTGAAAATTCTCTCGAGTTTTTTTTTAATTGGTTCAGCAATTGATTAATTACTGAATCTTGACCCTAAGCATTTTTGTCTAGAAATGTGCTTGAGGAACACAGGCTGGAGATCAGCTTTTTGACATTGCATTCCCCTCCTGGATCACGTCCATGTTGGAATCAATTTATAAACTGCCTTCCTAAGGCTTAAAATGATGGTGATCTACAGACAAGTGCCTTCCTAGGCACAGGGTTGCTAGAGACTGACTCCAGGCCCATGGCTCTTAAAGGGAACACTGAAATGTTCCCTTAAAGGGCAGAAATGGTGGAAAGTAGAGAAATGAGTAGAGGGGGAAAATCACCCAGAGATAACCACCGTTATTGCTTCAGTGTTCTTTCCTTTCATTTATTTACTATTCACTAGTATATTCTTATCTATTTCCATTTTGTGTCTTTATTTTTGTATCTTATCTATTTCCATTTTGTATCTTTATTTTTTTTTGTTTCTCTTAATATTTACAATGTGAGCATTTCCCTCATGTTATTAAACAGACTTTGGTAATGTTGTGTTTAATAATATATGACGTTCCAAACTCTGAATGTACTACAATTTAGTTAACTCTTATTTTTATATGCTTAAGTCATTTCCATATATTTGATTTTTATAGATGAGCATCCTTTTGCATTTTTTGAAATCACACCTTTGATAGATGTCTACATATGAAATTGCTACATCAAAAGCCATGAATTCTTCTTTTTTTTTTTTCATACAGGGTCTTGCCCTGTCGCCCAGGCTGGAGTGCAGTGGCACTATGGCAGCCTTGACCTCCTGGAAGCGATCCTCTCACCTCAGTCTCCCTAGTAGACGGGAGTATAGACATGCACCACCACACCCAGCTAATTTTTTTGGTATATTTTGTAGAGATGGGGTCTTGCTATGTTGCTCAGGCTGGTCTCAAACTCCCGGACTCAAGTGATTCACCCACCTTGACCTTCCAAAGTGCTGGAGTTATAGGCATGAGCCACTGCACCCTGCCTGTGAATTCTTTTAAGGCTCCTGGTTCCAGAAAGGTCTTTTCAATATGTATTCCTCCAGCATCACATAAAAGTGCCTAGAAATAAAGTGTTTGCCAGCAGTGCATATTATAGTTTTAAAAAATAGCTTTTTTTTTTTTTTTTTTTTTTTTGGAGACACAGTCTCATTCTGTAATCCAGGCTGGAGGGCAATGCGTAATGTTGGCTCACTGCAAGTCCTGGCCCATGTGCCTTTTGGAATGCCCTTTCTTGCTTCCCACCTCAGCCTCCCGAGTACAGGTGCATGCCACCACGCTCAGCTAATATTTTTAGTAGAGATGGGGTTTTACCATGTTTCCCAGGCTGCTCTCGAATTCCTGGCCTCAGGTTATCTGCCTGCCTCAGCCTCCCAAAGTGCTGGGATTATAGGCTGAGCTACTGTGCCCAGTGAAAAAATGCTTTTTCAATGTCATAAAAATGGTCCACATTTTCACATGCATTCCTTTGCTACTAAAAGTGAATGGTTTACGTATTTTTCTATTGAGGCGTTGATATTTTTCTTACTGATTTTTGTGCACACATGCATATACACACACACAAGAAGAGAAAGAGTGAGAAAGAATAATGTATATAACACATATTATCCCCTTTTTAAAAAATTTTTTTGAAAATCATGTCCTCCATTTGTCATTTGACTTTTCATCTTTTTGGTGACTGTTTTTGATGTATAGAAGTTTTCAATTTTGTGTAGCTGGTATGTGATTTTTCCCTTTATGATATCTTCCACTTGTCTTTTGATTAAAGAGTCCTTGTACTTTTGAGTCTTAATTATTATAAATATTTAATTATATTCATCTTATTTTTGCACTAGTTAAAAAGTTGTTGATATTTGATTCTGAATTGTACTTGAATATTGTGGGTGTGTGTGGATGTGTGTGTAACATAGTATGAGG
>NW_026652294.1:72842837-72847150 GCF_009828535.3 Hylobates moloch
TATTCTGGAACAGCTTCCACTTTTTACCTTGCTTAGCTCTTCTGCTTTCCAGATGGAAATTTGCGTACCTAGACTGTTGTATAAATTCGCTTTGGGGGCGGGGAGTGTTGGAAGGCGCTAGTGCACTGTTCTAACTTTCTGAGGGTTACAGCCCCCAAATCTGAAGGCTACAGAAGCTCTTTCTGGAACACCGCCCAGTGAAAGTTTGGTATGCAGTCTGATAAGTTCTCAGATCCCTGCAGTTTGTCTTTAGGCCCCTTGGATTAGTGACTGTGTAAGATTTGACTTTTTTTTTTTTTTTTTTAAGACCTTTAAGAATGCTAGGAAAGGTGATTAAGTCAAAGATGATGTAACCCAGGTGTGTCTGAGTCAAAGATGTTGTAACCCAGGTGTGTCAAAGCTCGTGAAATGTTAAGCTGGCGTCAAGTTTTCAACAGCTGCTGTGTTCTAAAAAGTTTTTCCTAGAATGCAAAGTGTTGCAAGCTTATTAAGGACTTTCTGAAACGCCTCCTACCCCCACTTCCAGCTTCCCCACTTGGAATGCAGTGAAAAGACAAAAAAAAGTTTTGTTTTAATTAGGGGTACAGTTGGTTTTGGCCTGAAGTCATTAGACCTTGGGTGTATGCTAAGAGGGCTGGGTCCATCAAAAGTTTTTTTTCCCCCCCTTAATCTCTTGACTTGATTATTTTTGCTCATTGGTTTCTGCTACTTAAAGTCATTCACCCAGAATCTGTAACCTTCAGGAGTGTGCACAGTGACGTTATATTCTATCCTGCTTAGTCTTTAGCTTTTTTTTTTTTCTTTTTTTTTTTTTTTTGAGACAGGGCCTGGCTTTGTCGCCCAGGCTGGACTGCAGTGGCTCCATCTCGGGTCTGTAGCCTCCGCCTCCCAGGTTCAAGCAGTCCTCCCACTTCAGCCTCCTGAGTAGCTGGGACTACAGGGGGATAGTAGTCTACATCTGGCTACTTTTTGTATTTTTAGAAGAGATGGGGTTTCACCACGTTGCCCAGGCTGGTCTCAAACTTCTGAGCTCAAGCAATCCACTCGCCTCAGCCTCTGAAAGTCCTGGGATTACAGGCGTGAGCCACCGTGCCTTGCCAGTGGGCACACATTTTGAATACATCCCAGTCCTTGTGTTGGTTTGATATGGGGAGAAGTTGGGAGTGGGATGGTGGAGAAAACTGAAGGGGTCAACTCGTGGGAGGCAAAAATAAAAATATGGAACTTTATAAGTGATGTTTACTTGGTGTCTGAAATAATGAAAGGCGGTCCTTTTTATGCAGGCCAAAGAACTAAACTTTTTTGGGGAGGAAGGGGTGTGTAGTGGAAAAGTTACCCGTGCTAAGTGTCAATTTTAACTACAAACCTTTGTTATTCTTTTGGTCACTTCCAGGGATTATCTTGAGCACATAACCTCCATTGGCCCCAGGACTACAGGAAGTCCAGAAAATGAAATTCTGACGGTGCACTACCTTTTGGAACAGATTAAACTGATTGAAGTGCAAAGCAACAGCCTGCATAAGATTTCAGTAGATGTACAACGGCCCACAGGCTCTTTTAGCATTGATTTCTTGGGAGGTTTTACAAGCTATTATGACAACATCACCAATGTTGTGGTAAAGCTGGAACCCAGAGATGGAGCCCAGCATGCTGTCTTGGCTAATTGTCATTTTGACTCGGTAGCAAACTCACCAGGTATGTACCTGTTTTTTGGTCATTTGGAAGTTGTCACAGCCGAGAAAGTTTATTAACATAACCCCAAGCTACTTGGGCAATTGTGGGGACCATTTTCTTGGGCAAACCTTTTTTCTTTGTGATGGAAAGCAGGATAATTAGGATAGTGCCATTTACTTTAGGATCTAGCCATTCTGTCTTCACTTAAGTGCTTTATTAATATTATTTTTTGGTATTAATGCCAGCAGCCCAGTGATAAGACTTGGAATGTTTCTGGTAGACTGAAGCAGCTTTCTCAGTGTTACCAGTGTGTGTGTCCTTGTGTCCTGGAGTTAGGTTCTGACACTTAAAAAGTGTTTTACTCAGCTGGCTGTTATACTAGGCTTTGGGGATACCAGATAAGGAAAGTCCCTGCCTTCAAGGGTTGCTGCATGGTTTTAGAGCAGGAGTGTCCAATCTTTTGGCTGCCCTGGGCCACACTGGAAGAAGAATTGTCATGGGCCACACATAATATACACTAATGATGGCTGATGAGCTTAAAACAAAATCTCATGTTTTAAGAAAGTTTACAAATTTGTATTGGGCTGCATTCAAAGCTGTCCTGGGCTGCGGGTTGGCAGCTATCTCTTCTAGCAGATTCTGTTGACCTATAAAGTGAGAATTTTGCTCCACTGAGGGTGCCATACTGTTTAAGTACCTAGTTAATGTGTAAATCTTTCTCTGAAAATAATTTGGCAAAATAAGAATACTTGCATTTAGGACAGTGCCTGACGCAGTGAATATTTGTCAAATGAATGGGAATCCCCTAAATTGAACTTCCATTTATTAAAATATTTATTCTTCAGAAAATTGTATTCAGTGGTTAAAGGGATTGTAAATAGGGATAGAAAATAGCATTTACAATAGCATAGCATTTTAGTGGTAGACAAGACCTGAGATGGCATCTGGCTCAACCCCTCATTTGATACAGGAGTAAGTTTATCTGGTCATCACTGATAAGAGACAAAACTAGGATAAGATGCTGGATTTCCTGGCCAGTCAGTTCTTTCAGCTACGTTTGGAAGGAAAAAGAATATTAGGGTGTAATTAATACTCCCTTTTGCAAATTGTTTAACTTCTTAGTTTCTCATCTGTGTAATGGAGAAAATAATAGGACTTTCCTCATAGTGTTGCTTGGAGGATTAAAAATAGGTAAAACACTAAAATAGTACCTGGCATGGAAAGTGATTTTTAAAAGTTTCTATTAACTCTTACGTAATATTAACACTTCTGGATTACTCGAACTTACAGCAGGCCAAATTTGAACATCTAGAGTTATACAAAATTTAAGTAAAATTTCTTTGCTTGATAAAATGATTCATATTAGAATATCTTCATTTAGAAAGCTTGACAATTGCATTTAGAATGTAACTTGCATTTTCAAAAATCAGTATACACACATTTGTTAAATAAGACAGAAGTACCTTCATGTGCTGCTGGGGTAACCAGTGGTTTAGTGTTTTTTTTTTGTTTTTTTTTTTTTTTTTTTTTTGTTTTTTTTGGGTGGGGGGCCAAGTGTCACTCTGTCACCAGGCTGGCGTGCCGTGGCACAATCTTGGCTCACTGCATCGTCTGCTTCCCGGGTTCAAGCGATTCTCCTGCTGTGCCACCACACTCGGCTGATTTTTTTTGTATTTTTGGCAGCGACAGGGTTTCACCATGTTGGCCAGGCTGGTCTTGAACTCCTGACTTCAAGTGATCCGCCTGCCTCAGTCTCCCAAATTTCTGAGATTATGGGTGTGAGCCACTATGCCTGGCCACCAGTGGTTTTTTTTATGTACGTTTCAAAGCAGTAATAAATGTTACTCTTTGTCCACTATTATGATGCTTAAATTCTGGGAAGGGGCAAATAAACACCATGGTTGCTTAAGAACATTATATAAGAAGGCTGTATATACAGGAATTAGCAGCAAATGTAGGGACAAAAGAAAAAAGTTTCCCCTCTATCCTTCATAGTTCTTAGCTGAGTGCACCCCTGTAACAAAAGAACAGGCTAAAAAGAGAAAAACCAAATAGAAGTTTATTAACACTTGCACTTCATGTACATGGGAGATACTCAAGGAAAATGAGTACATCTCAAAGAGGTGGCTTAGAAATCTGGCTTATGTAGCATCTTCAACCAAACAATACATTTTTAGAGAAGTGACAAAAGAAAGGAAAACAACCTTGAGTCTCGAGGAGTGGCAAATTGTAGGAAGGCAAATAAATGGTAGAGAAAGGTTAGTTGGTAAAGTGTTGTATAGATTCCTTTTGTGCTGTCGCCAGGCCACCAAAAGTTTACAGTTGTTTTTCGTGATCAGCCTGGTGGAGAGGGGAAGTGGGGACACCTTGGTAAATGTATATTCTGCTTTTAGGCAAACAAGGGGAGGGCAGAGAGCTTTTCTGTATAGTACCTGCTTCTCAGTTGCCTTCAGCTCAAAATAATCCGTATGTCAAAGTGAAATATTTTGGAGTGCATATTCAGTTACTCTTTACAAACATAGTGCTAAATGTTACAAATTGTATATGTGGAGTCTAATAATTAAAGGCCAGCATTTTTGTGAGCCATTAGAACCCACTTTTTATTATTATGTTTTAAATAATAGAGACAGGTTTTCACT
>NW_026652294.1:72847550-73082401 GCF_009828535.3 Hylobates moloch
GCTGATTTTTTTTGTATTTTTGGCAGCGACAGGGTTTCACCATGTTGGCCAGGCTGGTCTTGAACTCCTGACTTCAAGTGATCCGCCTGCCTCAGTCTCCCAAATTTCTGAGATTATGGGTGTGAGCCACTATGCCTGGCCACCAGTGGTTTTTTTTATGTACGTTTCAAAGCAGTAATAAATGTTACTCTTTGTCCACTATTATGATGCTTAAATTCTGGGAAGGGGCAAATAAACACCATGGTTGCTTAACAACATTATATAAGAAGGCTGTATATACAGGAATTAGCAGCAAATGTAGGGACAAAAGAAAAAAGTTTCCCCTCTATCCTTCATAGTTCTTAGCTGAGTGCACCCCTGTAACAAAAGAACAGGCTAAAAAGAGAAAAACCAAATAGAAGTTTATTAACACTTGCACTTCATGTACATGGGAGATACTCAAGGAAAATGAGTACATCTCAAAGAAGTGGCTTAGAAATCTGGCTTATGTAGCATCTTCAACCAAACAATACATTTTTAGAGAAGTGACAAAAGAAAGGAAAACAACCTTGAGTCTCGAGGAGTGGCAAATTGTAGGAAGGCAAATAAATGGTAGAGAAAGGTTAGTTAGTAAAGTGCTGTATAGATTCCTTTTGTGCTGTCGCCAGGCCACCAAAAGTTTACAGTTGTTTTTCGTGATCAGCCTGGTGGAGAGGGGAAGTGGGGACACCTTGGTAAATGTATATTCTGCTTTTAGGCAAACAAGGGGAGGGCAGAGAGCTTTTCTGTATAGTACCTGCTTCTCAGTTGCCTTCAGCTCAAAATAATCCGTATGTCAAAGTGAAATATTTTGGAGTGCATATTCAGTTACTCTTTACAAACATAGTGCTAAATGTTACAAATTGTATATGTGGAGTCTAATAATTAAAGGCCAGCATTTTTGTGAGCCATTAGAACCCACTTTTTATTATTATGTTTTAAATAATAGAGACAGGTTTTCACTTTGTTGCCCAGGCTGGTCTTGAACTCCTTAAGTGATTATTCTACCTCAGCCTCCCAAAGTGCTGGGATTACAGGTGGGAGCCACTGTGCCTGGCCTAGAACCTACATTCATTCATTCATTCATGTATTCATTTATTTATGAGACGGAGTATCACTCTGTCACCCAGGCTAGAGTGCAGTGGCGTGATCTCAGCCCACTGCAAGCTCTGCCTCCCGGTTTCACGCCATTCTCTTGCCTCAGCCTCCCGAGTAGTTGGGACTACCGATGCCCACCACCACGCCTTGCAATTTTTTTTTTTTTTTTTTTTTTGAGATGGAGTCTCACTCTCGCCCAGGCCAGACTGAAGTGGCGCTATCTCTCCTCACTGCAACTTCCGCCTCCCGGGTTCACACCATTCTCCTGCCTCAGCCTCGCTAATTTTTTCTTAATAGAGATGGGGTTTCACCGTGTTAGCCAGGATGGTCTCAATCTCCTGACCTCGTGATCCACCTGTCTTGGCCTGCCAAATGCTGGGATTACAGGCATGAGCCACTGCGCCTGGCCCTAGAATCTACTTTTAACTAAAATTTTATAGGAATACCCTTAGCAACAATCTCAAGGAAATTTCTGTCAATAATAAATTGTTAAAAATAGTGTTTCACACATTCATCAAATAGACCAAGCTTGTCCAACCTGCAGTCCTGGGTAGCTTTGAATGTGGTCCAATACAAATTCATAAACTTTCTCAAAACATGATATATTTTTTTCAATTTTTATTTTATTTTATTTTATTTTTTAACTCATCAGTGATTGTTAGTGTTAGTGCTTTTATATGTGGCCCAAGACAATTCTTCTCTTAATGTGACCCATGGAAGCCAAAAGATTGGACACCCCTGAAATAGACCATCACCTAAATCCTTTTAGTGGATGGCCTAATTGAAGCACTTCTTTTTTCTTGTTTTCTTTTTAAGTTCTCATCTGTGTATCTAGGACTCAGGAATTGATACCAGTTAGGAGTAATGTTATCCACAGAAAAGCCTTAATTATCTTCTTGAGTTTGCTGTGTGGTTCCAGGTCGTTGGTAGAAGAGGCGTTGAGTTATTTTGGGGGTGTCTTCAATTTCAAGGTTAATTCTAAATGGAAAGGGATGTCAGTTAATCACCTAGCCCTTATAGATACTGTCCTCTTAACTTTCCTTCCCTTTCTTAAAGATATTTGACCCTTCTGTAGTTCTCTTTTAATGCACCAGAACCATTAAAATAAGGGAAGCTGAATGGACAATTTAACTTTTTAATCAACCCTGTATAGATACCTTTGAATTTGCCCTTCTTTTTGAATAAAGAAACATTTTATTGTTTGCTTTCTATTTTAAAGTAACTCACAGTGTCAAATTTAAAAA
Organism: Hylobates moloch; assembly: GCF_009828535.3. Taxonomy (NCBI): domain Eukaryota; kingdom Metazoa; phylum Chordata; class Mammalia; order Primates; family Hylobatidae; genus Hylobates; species Hylobates moloch. Next base: position 72,849,911 of record NW_026652294.1, read on the forward strand.
AAGGGTTTATTTCATTAGGTTTTTGGAAGTGACACTTTTTGCTAATGGCAGCATTTTCTATTTGATAGTAATTAAATGATTATTATTTTGTTTCACTTCGATTGAAATACAAACCAGTAATCACCACCAAGACAAGTCTGGTTAATAGGTAGTTTCTTCTTAAGTAGGAATGGGGTCTGGAATTTAACAGAGCCCAAATAAGCATTTTAATTTTAGCTACAGAGCCTTCCTCAGATTTGCAAAGAGAAGGAGAAATGAACATTGAATGCCTACCAGGTGCTAGGCACTGGGCATTATCTGGTGTGACTCTTACAATAAACCTGTGAGGTAGGTATCATTAGCTTGCTCTTTAAACCAGGAAATAGTGGAGTAAAGTGACAGAGCTCAAATTTACTTCCAAGTCTTCTTGCTCTCAAATCCACGCCAAACTCTTTGGCACCCTGCTTCAAATGTGTAAACCCAGAAATGTTACTGCCCGAGTTATGTTAGCGCTTATTTACTTTGATTACTCTTTAACTTTTCTGATACGGAAAATTTCAAATTTATTCAAAAGCAGAACTGTTTGATGAACCCTAATGGACTTATCTCCCAGCTTCAGCAGTCTATTCTTGTTTCTTTCCTACCACACTACCCTCCCAACTTCTTGATTATTTTGAAGCAGATCTTAGCTATATCAGTTCCTTTCTAAAAGTATTTCTCTCTGTGTTGCTGGAAGATAAGGGCCCTTTTTGATACCACCAATTGCCTCACCTAAAAAAACCCAACAGTAATTCCTTGGTATCATCAAATATCCAATCAATTCCTTTAACTGTCTCTTACAGTGCTTTAAAAAAGCAAGACAGTTAAGTCATCTTTATACTTACTTTTAATTAGCATACAAAATTTCTCAATCAAGAAGAGGTTCAGAGATTCAACTGAGTGTGTGTTCTGGGACCTAGGATACTACTTAGGTCATTAGTCTCCTTTCCTGTGTCTTACTAGATTAGGTATCTTCTTTTTAGTTTTTCATCACATAATCCCCTTGGAGAAACCTTAAAGGAATGTTACACCATCCAAAGTGACCTCTCTGTGCAGCTTTTATGATTTTGGCAGGAAAACAAGCAAGAAAGGAGTGAGTGCAGTGGGAGATGTTGCAGGAAGCTGTGAGCACCAGAAGTGAGACTATTACAGAGGATGTGGAATGCGGGTAAAGAATAGAACAGATTTCCTTGGTTTGCTGACAATACCAGTTTCCAGTACGACTTTAGGTCCCCTCAGGTTACTTTATTTAGCAGACACTATTTGAGTGACTCTGGTGGATCAGGCATGGTTGTAGGCATTGAGAGTAAGTCAGTGAGCAAACCAGACAAAGATCCCTTCATGGAACTTACTGCTGGTGGGTGTGATTGTCACCTGATGATGACAGAGCTATGCTTCTGGTCATGCAGCTATTGTGATGCTTCTCTGAGGAGAAAGCTCCATTCCTAGTCCTAATGGCTCATATTGTAAACATTTTAAAATCTGAGCAGCAAATCTGTTTTTCTGATTTGAAGGTGCCAGTGATGATGCAGTTAGCTGCTCAGTGATGCTGGAAGTCCTTCACGTCTTGTCAACATCTTCAGAAGCCTTGCATCATGCTGTCATATTTCTCTTTAATGGTGCTGAGGAAAATGTCTTGCAAGTGAGATTTTACTGTTTTAAATATTAGGCTTGAATAAGGATGAGAATAATAATAGCTAACACGTAAATGCATTTTTTATGACTCCTGTGGGTAGTATAAAATAATATGCAGAAAAATACTATATGAGCAGAACTTAAAAAAATTCACAACCACTTATGTAGAGATGTTTAATATTTAGAAAACTCCACTTAGCAGATTATTGTGGCAGGATTTGATTGAGAGAAGGGCTCTTGATGGCATAATTACTCTCCTCAGGTTTTCTTTGACATTGAAGTTTCAGAGATGTTTTGAGACAGGCACAAATAAATGCCCAGCCATATGGATCATCTCTTCTCCTGTTCTCTTTTTCTTTCTTTTTAAAAAGAGATTGGGGCCAGGCCTGCTGGCTCATGCCTATAATCCCAGCACTTTGGGAGGCCAAGGCAGGCAGATCACGAGGTCAGGAGTTTGAAACCAGCCTGGCCAACATGGTGAAACCCTGTCTCTACTGAAATTACAAAAATTAGCCAGGCATGGTGGTGGGTGCCTGTAATCCCAGCTATTCGGGAGGTTGAGGCAGGAGAATCATTTGAACCTGGAAAGTGGAGATTGCAGTGATCCGAGATTGCGCCATTGCACTCCAGCCAGGGCCACAGGCTCTGTCTCAAAAATGAACAAAGAAAGAAGGGGTCTCGCTATGTTGTCCAGGCTGGTCTCGAACTCCCGAGCTTGGGTGATCTTCCCACCGTGGCCTCCCAAAGTTTTGGGATTACAGGCGTGAACCACCGTGCCTGGCCCTCTTTGCCTTTTCTTTTGCACACCCTTGTACTTACCAGGGATGTTGTTTGGCAGCACTGATGGTAACCAGGCTGCCTTCTGTGATGGGTGACTTTCTGAACCCTGATGTGCATGGCCATTATGCATAGGAAAAGAAGCAGAAGATGTCTTTGGATACTGCCTTTGAAGAGTGATTATTTTGTTTTCATATTCCTTACCTCATCAAAATAGTCTCTCTGTGTTTAAGCAAAATCAAGACTGATAATTTAAGATTGTTTAACAAATATTTGTTTTCTTTCCTTCTCATTAAGGCCAGTCATGGTTTCATTACTCAGCACCCCTGGGCTAGCTTGATTCGTGCATTCATTAACCTAGAGGCAGCAGGTGTAGGAGGGAAAGAACTTGTATTCCAAACAGGTATGTGAGACTGTGCATTGTATATTTTAATGCAATTCTAGTTTTTATAAAAGTAGAAAGTTTATGATTATAAGTAATATCTTGAATGAGCATTGTTTTTAAGGCATGAGGTGGTGTTAGCTTGTCTTTGTTAAAAATTTTGAACAAAATAATATAGCATCTAACACTTGTATAGTGCTTATTATATGCCAAGTGTTGTTCAAACCATTTCGTATATATTAAGTCATTGAATCCTCCAAACAACATTTAAGATAAGTACTGTTACTTCCATTTTAGAGATGAAACTGAGTCCGGAGAGATTATAACTTGCCTAAGGTTTCACAGTTGTTTAATGGTGGAGTGTGATTTGAACCTAGACAGTCCAGGTCCAGAGACTTTGTTCTTAACCTCTAATTGGATTGTTATATAGGTGGTGAACTTTTAGCCACTATAGGTGGTTATGATATAAATAATTTTAAATGTCAATCATTTAATGAGTTAAAATGAGAAAATTTACCTGTAGTGTAACAGGTTTAAATTTATCATTGATTTAGTGGAATGTTAAAAAAATTTAGTAATATTTAATCAGCCAGAATAATTTTTATTTTATTTTTTTTTTAGAGACAGAGCCATGCTCTGTCACCCAGGCTCGAGTGCATTGGTGCCATCATGCAGCCTTGACCTCCTGGGTTCAAGTGGTTCTCCTGTCTCAGTTTCCTGAGTTGCTGGGACTACAGGTGCTTGCTGTCATGCCTGGCTAATTTAAAAATTTTTTTGTAGAGAGAGGCTCCCATTATGTTTCCCAGGCTGGTCTCAAACTCCTAGGCTCAAGTGGTCCTCCTGCCTTGGCCTCCCAAAGTGCTGGGATTACAAGCATGAACCACCATGCCTGGCCCAGAGAAATAGTTTTAGTTTTATGATTAAACTGTTCTAAGGATATCAACTTAGCCGATTTGTGCCTAGTGTTCCATTATTGGAATGCTAAGCATGTAGGAGTTATTTATATCCTACTGCTCAAGCCTCATCGCCAAGGTCTGATTTTTCACACATGCAAAAATTAAAAAAATTGCAACCTCAGGCATAAATAGGTTTTAATGGTCTTTATTAACAAAATTCAGAGCTCATAGATTTGTTTAGTCAGGGCATACTAAAATTTGATATTGGAAGCTCCATTCCATTTCCCTGCCCTGTTAGAAATTTGGGTAATGCATTTTATCCAGAGATGTAGCATTTGCTAGATGTTTTAATATTGAAGAGTGTGTTGTGTGCTGAGATGGGCTAGGGGAAGTAAGATGATGTGGGAACTTGTTTTGTAGCACCCTTTTAAGACCTGATTTTATTTAAATTATGAAACTATGCTAAGTATGTCTTCATAACCTAAACAATAATGTATTTTAATAGTCTCCATCAAACTTATTTCAAACTTTTATCTTTCAAAACGTATGTATATTTTACTTTAGCTAAGCGTTTGAGATTCTCAAGGTCATGATGTCAGAAGCAGCAAGGTTCTGTTTTTAATTCTCAAACCTTTCTGCTTTATTCTTACTCTTTAATGAGAAGAAGCTGGGATCTAATATCTACAAGAGTAAGTAGGTACATTATTATCTGTCTGTCTGTCTGTCTGTCTATCTATCTATCTATCTATCTGTATATTTATTTATTTTGAAGCAGGGTCTCACTCTGTCGCCCAGGCTGGAGTGTAGTGGTATGATCTCGGCTCACTGCAACCTCTGCCTTGAGGGCTCAAGACATCCTCCCAGCTCAGCTTCCCAAGTAGCTGGGACTACAGGCGTATACCACCATGCCTGGCTAATTTCCTTTTTTTGTAGAGATAGGGTTTGGCCATGTTGCCCAGGCTGGTCTCAAACTCTTGAGCTCAAGCAGTCCTCCTGCTTCAGCCTCCCAAAGAGCTGGGATTACAGGCATGAGCCACCACACCCGGCCTCTTTCTATTTCTTGGATGCCAGTCAGGATAGGAGGAACCCATACATGTAACAACCACCAGATCAAAAAGCAGCAAAAGAAAATTCTGGAAGCAGAGAGGACACTCAGTCTTCTTTCCTCTTGTGAAAAATGTCGGCTCCATGTTAGCAGGAGTGTGTCTGTATATTTTCCGTGTTGAAGTATACTATGTGTTAAGTGCCTTCATCGCCATGCTTTTAATTTATTAGCACAGCACCTTGCCCCTATACTCCTCCTATCCAGAGAAAAACCAGCCTTATGGTTTAATCTGCACCCTTCCTAGATTTTTTTCTATGTACATATAAATGCACAAGTATTTTATGTACATATGTTAACATATTTTACGTATGTGTAGTCCAGAGAGGTTAAAACACTTACCAAGGGCTAGTCAGGTCCAGACTGACTAACATTACTTATTTACATTTATTAAGTACTCATTTTTGGTAGGCCTGGGCAGCCCGGAGTCCTTACTGTTTTTATTAAATGCTTATGGTTTTAGACAAAAATTCTGCAGCTGCATAAATTCTAAAAATAATTACATTATCTGAAAGGGTGTAAACAAACTGTTAATAATGGTCCTAGCTAGATGGTGAGCAGTTGCTGGTAGAACTAACTGGGCTAAGTGTGACTGGAATGGAGGACTAGGTTAAAGGTAAAACAACAGTTTAAATTCTGTGTTGCTTCATGAATTTAAGACCAGAATTGATTGTCATTAATGCATTACTTTTTATAATTTTATGTATTTAAATTTTTGCAAGCTATATGATCACTTGAATAATAAAACAAAAAACAGATTTATGACTGATAAGTATAAACATAAAATTTAAATGTTTTACTTGTTCTGAAATCCCCATGTTTCAAAATTAATTTTTTTGGAGGGGTGTCATACAAAAGATTTAAAGAGATTATTTCCCTCCTTACTCTGAAATTTTACATGATTTTGTCCCCCTCTAGGTTTTGGAGCTCATTCTTACGGCTAAACTGCATACCTGAAAGCTTTCTGGGTGCTGTCTGACATTCTAATACCTTTCCCAGCATCTCTCTCACTTTCAATGCCACTGCCTACAAAAGACTACGCTTCTTGTGGGCATGGCTTTCAAAAAGCTAGTTAGTGTTATTTTCATGTTTGACTAAAAGAGGATAAAGGCCCTCCTGGGTTTGGAGTTGTGCTTGAGAGTATATGCCAGATTGTGCTGTCCTCAGCTTTTTAAACCATACTTCTTTTTCTGTGTGATAATATTTGTCCTGCCCTGGAAACTTTGGTTAAAACAGTTTGTGCTCTAGAACTCCCATGTCACTTCTGAGAGCAACATTCATTTGGGGAGTTTTTAGTGACTAGAATAATCATTACTACCTAATTTTTAAGAAGGGCCAGAAAGAATGACTTGATTTTATCAGACCAGTGACCTCATTTCATGAGTGAGAGAGGCTTGATTACAAAAGGGTCACAGAATCTTTTTTCCTCTTGGGAGAATATTCATGCCCCTGTAAATTCTACCATCCAGAGCAAACTAGTGTAATAGTTTAGTCTATACTCTTCTGGAATTTTTTCTAAATGCAAACATTAATACACATTTATATATGTGTATATATATTTCTTGCAAAAATAGAATCATATTCTATCTGCTACTTTATAGCCGCCTTTTCTTTTTGAGATGGGGTCTCGCTCTGTCACCCAGACTGGAGTGCAGTGACGCGATCTCGGCTCACTGCACCCTCTGCCTCCCGGGTTCAAGTGATTGTCCTGCCTCAGCCTGCCATGTAGCTGGGATTACAGGTGTGTGACACCATGCCCGGCTAATTTTTGTATTTTTAGTAGAGACGGGGTTTCACCATGTTGGCCAGGCTGGTCTCGAACTCCTGACCTCAGGTGATCTGCCCACTCGGTTTCCCAAAGTGGTGGGATTACAGGTGTGAGCCACCACGCCCGGCCTGTAGCCTTCGTTAGAATGAATTCTTTTTTTAAAATTACGGCTTTATGGAGATGTATAATTCTCAGTTGTGCAATCATCATCATAATCAATTTTAGAATGTTTTTATCATCCCAAATAGGAAACTCATTAGCAGTCACTCCCATTTTCCCCCATCCCTAGGCAACTGCCTGTCTACTTTGTGTCTCTATAGATTTGCCTGTTGTAGACATTTCATATAAATGTAATCATTCAACACATGGTTGTTTGCGTCTTTGCACATTTGTTGTTTGTAATCATACAACACATGGTTGTTGGTTTTTTTTACTTAGTGTAATGTATTTCAGATTGTTAATCTAAATAACAGACAGAGGGAGACTCTCAAAGAAGATGGTATTTATTTAGTAATGGGCGTTGCAGTAGGAATACGTGTGCCATAGTAAACTGTGAAACTATGTGCCACAGTAAACTAGGGCAGTAAAGGAAGACAAAAGTTCTTATAGGAAAAATGAAGAGGATTACATAATTTTTTCGAGATAATTATCCTTGGCTACAAGGATCAATAACAAGGGTGGCACCAGTCTGAGATTGGACAGGCAGTTGCTGGGCTGATGTCCTTGCTGAAGTTTTTTGTTTGATAAGAGGTTGCAGTGGCCTTTGTGCAAGGCTGTGGTTTTTGAAGAGTCTTTTGTGATAATTCTTGTTATCAGGCATTTGTGCATGAGAACCCTCCCTTCATGGCCTTCCCTGGCTCCGTTATCGGAGTTTTTTTTTTTTTTTTTTTTAATTTTTTGAGACGGAGTCTCGCTCTGTCGCCCAGGTTGGAGTGCAGTGGCGCAATCTCGGCTCACTGCAAGCTCCGCCTCCCGGGTTCACGCCATTCTCCTGCCTCAGCCTCTCCGAGTAGCTGGGACTACAGGCGCCCGCCACCACGCCCGGCTAATTTTTTGTATTTTTAATAGAGACGGGGTTTCACCGTGGTCTCGATCTCCTGACCTCGTGATCCGCCCGCCTCGGCCTCCCAAAGTGCTGGGATTACAAGCGTGAGCCACCGCGCCCGGCCCGTTATCGGAGTTTTTAATACAAGTGACTCTGTTTTGATTCTGACGGCTTTCACAAGATTCATCCATAGTGTCGCATGTATTAGTACTTTTTTTTTTAATGGCTGAGTAACCCATTGTATGGATGTATTACGTTTCGTTTATCTATTCATCCATCGATGGATATTTGGATTGTTTCCATTTTTAGACTTTTACAATAATGCCGGAGTAAACATTCATGTGTAAGTCTTTGTGTAAACATATATTTTCATTTCTTTTGGATACCTAGGAATGGAATTCCTGGGATGAATAGTAAATTTATGCATAGCTTTTTAAGAAACTGCCAAATTAAACAGTTTTATTTGAGAATAAATGCAAATACATATAACAGTAAGGATTTTTAAAGTATTAGATCAGCAAGAAGTCAGTAAAATGATAATGCCCAGTGCTGATGAGTATAAGCAGTCATTTTCATACACTGTTAATGGGAATGTAGATTGGTGCATTTTGGCAACATGTATTACTTTTTTAAATGTGTAGGCTCTTCAGTTCAGCAGACCCATTTCTGGGAATGTAACCTGCAGAAATAGTTGACATAGATCTAAGTCATCCTGGGTTTTCTTTTCTTTTCTTTTTTTTTTTTTTTTTTGAGATAGGATCTTGCTTTGTTGCCCAGGCTGGAATGTGGTGAAGCAGTCATGGCTCACTGGTTTCCAGCTCCTGGGCTCAAGTGATCCGCCTGCCTCAGCCTCCTGAGTAGCTGGGATGACAGGCACGTGCCACCGTGCCCAGCCAGTTTTTACTTTTTGTAGAGACAGGGTCTCACTGTGTTGCCCAGGCTGGTCTCAAACTTCTGGACTTAAGCAGTCTTCCTTCCTTGGCCTCCCAAAGTGCTGGGATTACAGGCATGAGGCATCCTGTCCAGCCTTGGCTTTTCTATAAGAGTAGAAAATTGGAAATACCTTTAGTGTATGAGTAGGAGACTGGTGATGACAATGTTTTTCTCTCTTCCATCATTAATTTTTCTGTCTCTATAGGATCATTTCCATTTGCATGCAAACATACCTTTTCTTCCATTTTAAAGAAGACCACTTTTATCAACACCTGGTAGCTAGTCTTATTTCTGTGACCCTCTACTGCAGAATTCCTCAAAAGAATGGTCTGTAGTCTTAGTCTTGAATAACTGCTTTTTTTTTTTTTTTTTTTTTGAGATAGGATCTTGCTTTGTCACCTAGGCTGGAACGCAGTGATGCAATCGTGGCTCACAGTTCTCCAACTCCTGGGCTCAAGTGATCCAACTTGATAGACTGAGATCCACCAGAAGTGATAGATCCACCATGTGATCTATTCTTGAACCAGTTCTAGTCAGCTTTAGCCTCCCCACTTCACCACAACTGTTCTTGTAAAGGTCACATTGGCAAATTCAGTCAGTTTTCAGGCCTCATGTTACTTGGCTTCCATCATAATATTTACCACTCTTTCTCAGTCTCTTTTATTAGTTCCTCCTTTTTTTTTTCCTTTTGTGCATTGATGCCACAACTAGAGATGGAAGGAAGTAAAGCAGTGGAAGGATGCTGTGGGTCTGCTAAGCTGGGTCTTTTTTCCCTGGACTTCTGGAGAACTTTGACTTAATATTCTTGGCACTGAGGCCTACCTCCTCTGAACATTACGCATGCCCATACTCTTTGCATTAAGAAAGATGGGGCTCATTCTTAAGACATGAACACACAAGAAACTGGAAGCATCGTAGGATTTAGATGATGGCAGGAGAAAGAATGTAAATTGAAAATGTTTCTGTATCTGCCTGCCACCTTACTCTATAAGATAACTAAAAGGTTTTGCGTGGAGGTAGGATAGGGTACTGATTAAGAGCATAGGCTCTGGTCGGGTGTGGTGGCTCATGCCTGTAATCCCAGCACTTTGGGAGGCCGAGGTGGGTGGATCACAAGGTCAGGAGATCGAGACCATCCTGGATAACATGGTGAAACCCCGTCTCTACTAAAAATACAAAAAATTACCTGGGCGTGGTGGCAGGCACCTGTAGTCCCAGCTACGTGGGAGGCTGAGGCAGGAGAATGGCGTGAACCCGGGAGGTGGAGCTTGCAGTGAGCCGAGATTGAGCTGCTGTACTCCAGCCTGGGCGACATAGTGAGACTCTGTCACAAAAAAAAAAAAAAGCATAGGCTCTGTAGTTAGATGATCTAAGGTCAAACCTCAAAACTTTAGCTATAGCACATTCTGCACTTGGAACCTTGGACAGGTCACGTGACCACTGCAAGCTTCAGTTCCTCATCTCTAGTTCATTCTTTTTTCTTGCCGAACACTAGTCAATTCTACAACAATTGATCCATTCCGTTGGTGCTGTTATGTTTCCACGTTTTTGCTATGAATGGTGCTGCTGTGAACATTCTTGTAAATGTCTTTTGGTACACATGTATGTGTATGCACATTTCTGAGTGGAATCGCTGAGTCATAAGATGTGCATATGTTCAGCTTTGGTAGATATTTTGGGTAGGTAATACCAAATTTAGATGCAAAAGTCCTAAATTAAGTATTAGCAAACTGAATCCAGGAATATGTATATACAAAAGATAATACTTTCCAACCAAGTTGATCAACAGGATGGTTTAATGTTTGAAAATCGATCTGTGTAATTCACTACATTATCAGAATAAAGAGAAAAATCATGTCAATTGATAATCTCAGGATGATCATCTCAGATAAAGAAACAGGGACATGCTCTTCTGTAAAACAACATTGATCACACTCAAGAAATATTAATATTAAACTATAATAATGCATATTCAGATTTTTCCAGTTCCATTAATGTCCTAACCATTTAAAAAAAAATCTGGGTTCCTACCCAGGATTAAATGTAGCATTTAATTATCAAGTTGAAAACTTAATTATTCTAAGGTGAAAATCTTTTTAACTCTGCCTCGTGGAAGAGGCTGGATTGCCTTGCCTGTCTAGGCATTTTTTTTTTTTACCTCTCTTCTCAAATACAACTCCCTCCCATCTAAGAGGAACGATTATCCTAATTTTTAAGATAATTAATGATAGTTTGGCTTTATCTGTTTTTCAGTGTGGTTTTCATCATATTTTTAGTATAAATTTATTAATATCAAATAGTAATAATATTTTAATAATAGTATTTTAATATGATACGGTCTCATAATCTCCGTATTTCCCCATCATCGTATTTCTTTTTCTTTTTGTATTTGTGTCCTCAGGGCATCACATCAGGATGCATGTAGTATCTGTTTGTCTCATTATTAATGATATTACATTTTCATCGTTTGATTAAGGTATTTATTTGCCAGGTTTTTCTACTATTTCTTTCGTTGTACAAGTTACTGATTTCCCCTTAGTGATAGATACTTTAGGTAAATATCCTGTTTGTCATAAAACTTTGATCCTAGTTTTAGCAATCATTGATGACTCTTGTCTCCAAGCATTTTTATTACAATGTTTACCAAATGCTAATGCTGAGTTTCTGGTTCCATCATTCTGCCTGTAGGTCATAGTTGGAATTCTGCGAGAAGGAAGGCTTTCCATTTTCCTTTTTTTGGTTTGCTATTTCAGTACTTCATGTATTTTAATTTTACTCTATAGATTATATATTCTGTTACTATTGTTTATTTTGTTACATGAATTGTCCCAGTTTAGGCTAGTGGTGTCTAATTCAAACCAGTGCCTGAGCCCCTTTGACATGTCTCTTTGAGCACTTTCTTACTTTCTGGCACAGATGTTTCAACTTACCTTGTACTTTGCTAGTCCCAGACCTGGAATCAGCCATTTCTCTAAGGAGGCTTGTTTTCTTTTGGTGGGGAATAGTATTCAAAAGTAAATGGTGCCAGATACAGTTTTTCTTTATATTTATCTTGTTTGAGGTTTGTAGACCTTTTTGAATTCATGGCTTGAATTCTATGAGTTTTGGAAGATTCTTGGCCATTAAATCTTTAAACATTTATCTTTTCCATTCTATCTTCTGTTCTTTTGGGACTCCAATTACTCACATTTGTGTATTTTCTAACCTTTTTTTCTTTTTATGCTTTAATCCTTTTTTCTGCTGTATTAAACTTTGCGTTAAGCCCATTTATTAAAATTCTCAACATCAGTTATGTTTTTTCATTCTAGGATTTCCATTTGTAGGACTCTTTTAAATAGATTATACTTGTCTGGTGAAATTAGTGATATCTGTGTTTTTTAAAACATATTAATCATAATTATTTTAAAATCTGTGTCTGATAACTCTAGTATCTGGATTACCTGTGTGTCTATTTCTATAGTGTCCCTCTGCTTTTTTGGGTCATTTTTAATTTTTAATTTTTATTTTTTGAGATGGAGTCTCACTCTGTCACCCAGGCTGGAGTGCAGTGGCACAATCTTGGCTCATTGCAGCCTTCACCTCCCAGGTTTAAGCAATTCTCCTGCCTCAGCCTCCTGAGCAGCTGGGATTACCATGCCTGGCTTATTTTTGTATTTTTGGTAGAGGTGGGGTTTTGCCATGTTGGCCAGGCTGGTCTCGAATGCCTGACCTCTGGTGCTCTGCCCACCTCGGCCTCCTAAAGTGCTGGGATTATATGCGTGAGCCACTGCACCCAGCCTTAGTCATTTTTTAAAATGTAGGAAAGCAATTTTATAATCTGTGAAGTTACGAAAACAATATTCTTGGATTCCCTGACATTCAGTTACTTGGTCTGTTTACATCAGTCAGTATGTTGCTAAGTTTTGTGGTAACAACCCCAAAATCTTGGTGGTTTACAACAGCAAAGGCTTATTTCTTGCTCGCGTTGCATTTTGGTTTCTGAATAACTGCAGTTATGGTCCACGGTTATTATGTTCCATGTGTCATTCATTCTGGGATCCAGGCTGAAGGAGAAGCCCCTATTAGGGATGTATTGAGCTCACAAATCAAAGTTAAGGATAAGTATGAATGATGTTAATGCCTTTGAAAACTCTGCCCAGTTGAGGGTCATGTCATTCCTCCTCACTGTCTGTTGGCTATCATGTAGCCATGCCTGCAGTTAATAGGTACAGAAGAGTATGTACTCATTCCCCAGGCAGGCATTGCAAGGTATGTGGCAAGAGTAGGAATGTATAATCCTTTTTCAGCGAGGGAAGAGTGAATAATTATACAATTATACATATAATTATATAATTATAATTACATACATTATAAAACAATGTATCCCACTATCCTACAGGAAAAACTCCCATTTAAAAAAGCTGTAGATGTATGAGATACAGATGGAAAATTGTTAATAATGATAAGTTATAAAAAGTAGCAAGGAACTTTATGGCATATTCGGTGAAATGTTAAGCAGTTATCAAAATGATTATTGTAATACAGATTGAGCATCCCTAATCTGAAAATTTGAAATCCATAATGCTCCACAATTCAAAACTTTTTGAGCACTGACATGATGCTCAAAAATGTTCATTGGAGCATTTCTGATTTGGGATTTTAGGATTAGGGATGCTTACTAGTATAATGCAGATATTCCAAAATCCCAAAAAGTCAGAAATCCAAAATACTTCTGATCCCAAGCATTTCAGGTAAGGTATACCCAATTTGTATCTAGCAACATAGGAAAATGCATTTAATATAATGTTAAGTGAAAAAAAATGTACAAAGTATATATATCTTCATTGAGTACAGCTATATACACACAATCCTACATTAGTAAGAAAATTAAAGATATACAATTGATAATAGGCATTTTAGGATGATAGACTTATGAATGATCTTTCATTTTCAGACAGACTTTTGCATTGCTGTTATTTTATACTTTCATTTTCACAAGAGGTTTTTATTCTAAAAGTCAAACACATACATCAGAGAAACATTGGAAACTACAGAAAAAGGGATGAAAAGGTACATATTGGACCCGTCTCCCAAAACCACCACTTTTACTGTTTTCTATGTGTTGAAAAACATTAGTATGTTAAAAAAAATTGCCAGAATACCTTGTATTGTGTTGTCACCTTTCATTGTAGGTCCTGAAAATCCTTGGTTGGTTCAAGCTTATGTTTCAGCAGCTAAACACCCTTTTGCTTCTGTGGTGGCTCAGGAGGTTTTTCAGAGTGGAATCATTCCTTCAGATACTGACTTTCGTATCTACAGGGATTTTGGGAACATTCCAGGTATACTGTCAATGGTTATGGCCTACTGTGCAACATTTATTTATCAAAAGCGAATTTTAAATCTTGAAAGTTTGTGAGTAAACAGCATTTTCTGAGAGCAAATTCTTTATGTGAGAAATATACATGGACTCACTAAAACAGAGTTCGTTTCCTTTTTTAAACTCCGTACTAATTTAAATGCTTGCCTCCTCTAAAATATGTCATCTTCCCCCATAGAAGAACAGGGGTGAAGTGTTTAGCACCTCATTCCCAAAAGATGGTAACAGATCCTTCAGGGGTCTTTCGTTGTTGTCTTGCTTTGCCAACTCCCTTGGCAACTTGTATGTACAACTTATTTGAAGTTAAAATTTGGCTCCGGCCTGGCAAGAATGTAGGTGGCAAAATTTTCATGACTTCCCACACTCAATATTCCTATCGTTGCTGTGTGACTTGTAATGCCTACCTGTGGGGTAATATACTACTTCAATCATTATGTATCGAATTATGTACCAAAGCTACAGACTGTGTAGGAATTTGGAAGAGAATTTATATCATTCATTTGTAAATGTGACAAAACATTCGTGCCACTGCTTTGACATTTTGTCTTTTAGGAATTTATGAAACAAATAGGCCGAAAGCAAGGTTGATCTTTAAAGCAAAATGACTTTTTTTTCCCTATATATATGTTTTAGGAATAGACTTAGCTTTTATTGAGAACGGATACATTTATCACACCAAGTATGACACAGCGGACAGAATTCTAACAGATTCCATTCAGAGAGCAGGTTGGTATTCCAATTTAGACTTTTGATATACACTGAGATGGAATATTAGGGATAATATATAAACTTGTAAATATTCTGTGGCCTGTGTGTTAGGCAGTATGCAGTGTGAATGAGCTAGGGCTTTGGAGTTGGAGAGATGAGGTCTTGAATTTTAGTCTTGTAGTCTAGTGTAGCAATTAAGGTCAGGAATATTCATTGTGAGGAAACGAAAAAGGAGTTGGCTCAGGGTTGGGAGGATTGCTGAGCGATAAGAATGTAGCTCTGTTAGTCTCCCATGATGTTTTTCTATGGAACTCTGCTAGCGATCCTCAATTTTTAACACATATGTGACAGCTTGTTCAGCATCTCTGAGCTTCGTGAAAGGCCTTTGTCTCTTGGTTCACCACTGAATTTCTGATATCTAGAAGAGTGTCTAGTACAGTTAATATATATTATTAAATGAATGGGTACCAAGAAACAGCCATTGGATTTGTCAACAATGAAGGTACAATTGATCACAGAGAATAGTTCTAATAGAAGGGAAAAGATACAGGCCAGTTGGCTGAGCGTCTGAGTGGAGAGGAAATGGAGAAGGGTGGGAGAATGGACCTTAGTTGAGAAATTTAGTAAGAAAAGTGAGGGAGAGCAGTAGGATGGTGGAAAGCGATTTCTGTTCACATTCTTTCTAACCATTTCTTCATTCAAACAGTAGATGGTTTATTTCTGCTTTAAATAGTTGTATGTGTAAATCACAAATAGTTTATTCAGCCTTTTTATCTTTTTCCTTTTCTTTTTTTTTTTTTTTTTTTACTAATAGGTGACAATATTTTAGCAGTTCTTAAGCATCTAGCTACATCTGATATGCTGGCTGCTGCTTCTAAGTATCGACATGGAAACATGGTCTTCTTTGATGTGCTGGGCCTGTTTGTCATTGCCTACCCCTCTCGTATTGGCTCAATCATAAACTACATGGTGGTAATGGGTGTTGTTTTGTACCTGGGCAAAAAATTGTTGCAGCCCAAACATAAGAGTAAGTATTTTCCTCTAAAACTACAAATACTGGCATTGCTGTAGAATGTGCTTGAAGTTTTTCAGTCAGTTTGTTTATATCTTCCCAGAAAGGTAAAAATCTTACGACAATATTTGCTTTATATTGTAAGAAATTTTTAAATGTTAAATTAATATGCTTATTTTACTTTTAGTCTTGGTGAAGCAGTCAATTTTTATATATTTAGGCACTCCATAAAAGTACCACATAGAAGCTATTGAAAAATGGTTTGTACAGATTGACTTCTAATGAAAAGTCCCATTAAAAAGTCCACACTGCAGACCAATAGCTAGTATGGACCAATGTGACGAAGTATGAATGAACTGCTTGTGGTTAAATTGTTTCTTTTATTTGAAATATTTCTGCTTGAAGTGTTTCAGAGTCTAAGTTGCTGTGTGCTGTTACGAGATAAAATATTTAGCAGCAGTTTAAGTCTTTATCAACACTTATTTTCCCCACGCTCCTTATCTTCTTATGTTACCTTATTTTAACAACATTTTATATGGAACTTTGCCTTCCGTTCTTGCTAATATTTTGATACACAAAGCATACCAAAAGTGAAGAAGATTAAGACTACCCTCTTCCTTCATAAGGAATATACCTGAACTATTCCTAGAAGATTTATCTTTTTGAGTGTTTAGTATCTAGAGACTCTTAATAAATGTTACCTGAGTATTATTATTTGATACCTCCCTTGTTCTTGTCTTTAGCCAATCTCAACACTAGGACATTTTCGTACTTTTCAAGTACAGTGGGGAGTTTTTTGTTTTAATGTTTGCCCATTTAGCTCTACTGACTGGTTATATAATTGATTTGATGAAGATGGTTATTTCAACTTTTTGTTTTCTCTTCATTAGCTGGTAACTACAAGAAGGACTTCTTGTGTGGACTTGGCATCACTCTGATTAGCTGGTTCACTAGCCTTGTTACCGTTCTCATTATAGCAGTGTTCATCTCTCTTATTGGACAGTCTCTCTCATGGTATAACCACTTCTATGTCTCCGTTTGTCTGTATGGAACTGCAACTGTAGCCAAAATAATATTTATACATACTCTTGCGAAAAGATTTTATTACATGGTAAGTGTTTGGTGTATTTGTTGATTTCTTTCGGTTGCCTCCAAAGTCTAAAGATGAACTTAAGTGGGATTCATTGTATTTGGCCTTTTGAGTGCTAAAAATTTGTCCGGCATGGTTATAGAAAATGTACCCACAGTGTGTTAATTTTCTGAAAGATTTCTTATTCTGAGGGTAATGTCACAAAATTCAAATGAGGTTATAAAACCGGGCTGTAAACAGTGTTAGGGTGATGGTGGCTGGAAGGCTTGTTAGCACAGCCTTCTATTGAATTTGCTGCAGTGTTTGTAACTATGTCCTGGGCTCACCCACTTATTTATGTTATTTGAGTATCTGTTCTCCACTGGAGTGTAAGCTTCTTGAGGATAGGGATTGTTTTATTTATTTCTGTATCCTCTGTGCTTAGGTAGTGTCTAACACACAGCATTAACACACAGCAAGTATTTGTTGCCTAAAAGAGTGTTGTACTTAAAGTTTTCTCTTCAGTTTTTCCTTCACTATTTTTTCTTTTTAACTGTATATTGTTGATTCAGATTCTGCATGCATGTATGTCATTGGAGTTAAAAGACACATTGCTAAGGAAAACAGAGGGAAGGGAAATAGGTTCCAAATGATTTATACTGAGAATATTGTTATATTATTATGGTTTCAAATGCATAAATTTGTTTGGCAAAAATAAAATTAGAAATTAGGTCTGGCCGGGTGTGGTGGCTCACGCCTGAAATCCCAGCACTTTGGGAGGCCGAGGCGGGTGGATCACGAGGTCAGGAGATCGAGACCATCCTGGCTAACACGGTGAAACCCCGTCTCTACTAAAAATACAAAAAATTAGCCGGGTGAGGTGGCGGGCGCCTGTAGTCCCAGCTACTCGGGAGGCTGAGGCAGGAGAATGGCATGAACCCGGGAGGCGGAGCCTGCAGTGAGCTGAGATCGAGCCACTGCACTCCAGCCGAGGCGACAGCGAGATTCTGTCTCAAGAAAAAAAAAAAAAAAAAAAAAAAAAATAGGGCTATGGGCTGGGTGTGGTGGCTCATGCCTGTAATCCCAACACTTTGGGAGGCTGAGGCAGGCGGATCGCTTTAGCCTGGGAGTTCAAGACCAGCCTGGGCAACATGGTGAAACCTGTCTCCGCAAAAAATACAAAAAATTAGCCAGGCATGGTGGTGTGTGCCTGTAGTCCCAGCTATCTGGGTGGCTGAGGTAGGAGGATTACCTGAGCCCAAGAGATCAAGGCTGCAGTGAGCTGTGATTGTACCACTGCACTCCAGCCTAGGGGACAGAGTGAGACCCTATCTCAAATAAACAAACAAAAAAAAAATAAAAATTTAAGCTGTAAAATAATAGGTCTAAAAATGAATTACAGTGAAAGAGTCATGGTTTCAGATTGTTTATGTGAATTAAAGAGGAAGATCATTCTTAGCTCCGTGTAAGCCTATTGTTTTCAGTTTATCCTGATAAGGATTAGAATGAGACATGGATAATTATAACCCAATATCCTTCCACAAGTATGTCTTTGGTATCTGAACCTTGGTCTTAGTTTCAGTTAATGTTGGGATATGTTCTGTGGAACCCTTCCATGTTAGCAGCCCCTGCTGAAGAAAGGTTCTTTGAGGTTAGCCATCTGCTTATGGTTGAGCTCATATTTTTATCTTAATGGCTTCAGTTCCCAAAAGAATTACACCGTGGGGCTCAATTTCACATGCTTATTCTTACTGTAATTGTATGTAACTAGAGTGTGGCTGACTATTGTTGATTGGGGCAGGAGTAGAATAGAAATGCATAATAAAATTCATTTACTTTTACTAATTTCAGTTGTCTGATCGTAACACTTTAGGGTAAAAGCACAATAGAAAGAGTGATGTGTTTCATTTTCTTTTCACAAATATTCTTTCAGTGCCCAGTGAACATGGTAGCAGAAGAACGATACCATAAGAGACTGGGCATGGTGGCTCACACCTGTAATCCCAACATTGGGAGGCCAAGGCAGGAAGACTGCTTGAGGCCAGGAGTTTGAGACCAGCCTGGGCAATATTAAGTGAGACCACATCTCTATTATTATTATTTTTTTTTTTTAAAAAACAAGAATGATGCTATAAGAGAGCCATAAGAATGTGATCTCTTTCTTTGAGGAGCTCTCAGTTTCATTTGGGAAGTTGTGGGAATGACAATAATTGCAATGTATTGTGGGATGAAGTGAGACTGACATATAACTGTGCTGTAAGAATATAGGGGAGGTGAGATGAATTTTGCTTGTGGAAGTCAGGGTGGTTGAGATGGCAACATTTGAATTGTTTGCGTTTTTTTTTTTTTTGGAGACAAAGTCTCGCTTTATCGCCCAGGTTGGAGTGCAGTGGTATGATTTTGGCTTACTGCAACCTCTGCCTCCTGGGTTCTAGCTGTTCTTGTGCCTCAGCCTCCCAAGTACCTGGGACTACAGATGTGTGCCACCATGCCCAGCTAATTTTTGTATTTTTAGTAGAGACAGGGTTTTACCATGTTGGCCAGGCTGGTCTCCCAACTCCTGGCCTCAAGTGATCCTCCCACCTCGGCCTCCCAAAGTGTTGGGATTATAGGCATGAGCCACTGCACCTGGCCTGAATGGGGGTTTTTGAAGCATGTGTTAAAATTTACCAGGTAGGGAACAGATTGATGAGCAGTTTAAGGTGGGAATGTATAAAATGCATCTGTGTCAGTTAGTGGACAGTCCAGTGTGGTGAAGACAAGGAGGTAGTCCAATAACTGGAAAAGGAGGCCAGGGTGAAGTGGGAGCATGATTCTAAAAATCAATGGGGCCACTATTAAAATGTTTTGAGCAGGTCAGTGAGAGAATTTGTGATTTTTGTAAGAAAGCTGATAACAATGTATAAAGTGGATTGGAATGGAGCAGGAGTGGGCAAGGGATAAATAGAGGTGAGGAGGAAAATAGATTCGAGGGATGTTTTATCTTTGGTACAGTTTGGGCACTTGAAATGAGATCTTTGTTTTTAAATATCTGAGTGGCATTCAGCTTCAAATTGAATTATAATAATTCTTTTCTTATTTTTAAAGACCAAGCCTCTTGATCAACACTGTGTTAATAACTTAAGTATTTAGCAGCTGTAGCCTATCTTTCATTGTTGGGAGCGGGGAGGGGTTGTTACATGAACTGTAACTTGTTTTGAAAACATGTCACAGAAACTCTTGAGCCCTTGAAGTAGGATCCATTAGAACAAACATGCCCTGAGCCATACAGAAATGGGAAGGTAGAACAAGGAGAAACTTTAATATATCATTTCTCCATTTCCATCTTTGTATTTATGCACTGTAATTAAAACTTTCATGTTTGTGTGAATAGAACTACTCATGCAGATGTTAAAATCTATTAAGTTCATATTAGGCCAGGCACAGTGGCTCACACCTGTAATCCCAGTGCTTTGGGAGGCTGAGGTGGGAAGACTGCTTGAGGCCAGGTGTTTGAGACCAGGCTGAGCAACATGGCAAGACCCTGTCTCTGCCAAAAAAAAAAAAAAAAAAAAAAATTTTTTTTAAATTTAGCTGGGTGTAGTGGTGTGTGCCTATAGTCCCAGTTACTTCAGGAGGCTGAGGCAGAAGAATCACTTGAGCCCAGGAGGCTGAGACTGCAGTGAGCCGAGATCGCACCACTGGACCCCGGCCTAGGTGACAGAGTGAGAACCTGTCTCAAAAAAAAAAAAAAAAAAAAAAAAAATTTTATACGGCAACTGTGTTTTGAAGAGTGCAAGGTGCTACATAGGAACCCTTGGACTTCAAATCTCAAAAACTATAAGATCAAATTTTATAATAGGAAAGCATGAGGAATACAAGAAGGGGGCAAAGGTGCAGTACAAGACCAATTGGAGACAGAAAAAACTCATGAAAATAAGCCAAACTCCAGATTGCTTTAAAGGTTCTGCAGTTTTCCAGGTGTCGGTTATTGGTGGTGCTGCAGCAGTTCGGAATGTTCCTTCACAGGTCATTTCTCTAGTTTGCTTGAAACATTGTTTGGATTTGGCATGAACTGAAAAGCTTACAGAGATGAATGTTTTTTAGGAGAGTCCTCTCTTCTATTTTGGAATATTTCTACTTTTAGCCTAGTAGAAGAAAAGCATAGATTACATGGAGCATGTATACTCTATATTGTTAAAATGCCCTTTCTTGTGCTACATTTGAATTTACTACTTCATGATGGGGGAGGTAGCTTTGTTAGTGTTTACTTTAAATCAGTTTAAAGAGCAGACTGTGTTTAAAACAAAATGTAGCTTTCCTGAGTGATGGAAAGTGTGTTACTATAATAAAAGCTCTTTCTGAATGACCCGTGAATGAGACTACTTGTGTATTTTTCTTTCTTTCAGAATGCCAATGACCAGTATCTGGGAGAAGTATTTTTTGACATTTCGCTGTTTGTCCATTGCTGTTTTCTTGTTACTCTCACTTACCAAGGACTTTGCTCAGCGTTTATTAGTGCTGTCTGGGTAGCATTCCCATTGCTTACAAAGCTCTGTGTGCATAAGGACTTCAAGCAGCATGGTAGGGTATTTTTGATTTTGATATACATGGGAGAATACCTTAAAATACTTAAGGCTTTCAGGGACTCTTTTTTGGTTTGATTGAGTAGGCTTTCTAAATTGTTAGTTTTTAAAAGTTTTCATAACACACAAATTATCTTATGCCTTATACTCCATCCCTTTCTCATGTTTGTGAACACATACTAATATATTACTTGTGTATTTTGCTTAATTCTTATTTGTATTTTATCCTGAGTGAAAGATCCTACTCCAAGATAACATATACCTTTAAGGGCAAGAGTCACATCTAACCTAATTTCTGTTAGGGTACCAAGGCACACCAGTACTATAAAAATTTGTATCTCACTGTAGGATTTCATAGATGTGTACTTTTTTTCTCTTTTTCCCTAGGTGCTCAAGGAAAATTTATTGCTTTTTACCTTTTGGGGATGTTTGTTCCTTATATTTATGCATTGTACCTCATCTGGGCAGTATTTGAGATGTTTACCCCTATCCTCGGGAGAAGTGGTTCGGAAATCCCACCTGATGTTGTGCTAGCATCCATTTTGGCTGGTTGTACAATGATTCTCTCTTCCTATTTTGTAAGAGAAAATACGTTTTTTTCTTTTTCTTCATTTTTTATATGAACATGAATTTAGCCATACTAGATTCTGTGAAATAGTGTTACGTGTACTTTATTGAGAAAATCCGAAGCAGGAGAAGTGGTGAATGGCCGTGCATCTTGTAAATTTGGTATCGTAAGAAACTGTAGTATAGAGTTTGTTGTTGCCGTTTAAAAATTTTTTGCCTCCCTGTCCTTCCAAATTCTCTGATTTGCCTCTTTTCAAATAGCCTGTCAGATACCTGAGTGTGAATTTGTAGAGCGTTTACCAAGTATGAATTGTTAGAGATTGCCTGGTGGTGAATGATCCTAATAGTATATTTTGAAATTACTAATTAGAGGCACATGTTAATAAATACACGGGTGGTTTTATTAGTGCTGTTAGAGCTAGTGAAGGAAGACTAATTCTGATGAAGCTTTTTTCATTATCATTCCACTACCTTGTTGCTAGCACGTGAAAGTTTGTTAATTGAGTCTGTTATGACACCCAAACGTGCCTTCATTTACCAGATAATGAAATGATCACAGGCCTTGTCAATCCTCATTTTGGCATATCAGTGTCCTGCCCTAGTAAAGAGAGTCCTGTGTTTGCCATCCCTTTTTTTCTTCCCTTGGGATTCCCAGAGGGAAGAAAAGACAGTGATGCAGAGTTTAAGACCAGACCCCCCTTGGGTAGAGTAAGCCCCAAGCAAGGTTTTGCTTTGGTTTGATGTTCACCTCCAGGATCCAAGATGGGCCCCTCCAGAGAATGCAGGTCTCTGTTTTGTGGCTCTCTTGAACACTCATAGGTGCACCTTGAAATTTGAGGATAGGGAACCAAATAGGAAAAGGAGCTGTGACTTTATTATAGTTCTTTTCTTCATGTAGATGATAGTGAGCCTTTTCATACTGATACAGTAAAGGGCATTCGTTACCCCTTTACTTTGTGGAAGTTAGGTTCTAAAGACAGCAGGTAAGGAAAATACTACAGACATGGTCAGCATCATCCGTGGAAGTCCTTTATAGTCAGTAAAGCTCTGTATATGTGACTTTGTGTATATAGTCCTGTAGAGTATTTCTTATGCATATTATTGTTTGAGGTTGGTTGTACTAGTCTTAAAAGAGATCTGAGCCTTCCAACCATTTTACTTATAGGATAATTATTAAGGATAATAAAAGGATAAGGATAATCCTTACTGGTATTCGTAGGAATGTATGGAAAGTTCTAAAATGTTCTTTGCTGCCTGTAGGGTTTGCTGCTTTTGAGTTTAATAGTAACCCTTATATCATCTGTATTTTTGATAGGTTTGCTGTTGTAAGAATTGAAGGAGACAGTGGAGTTTTGTTATCTATAGATTAGGTTCTAATCTAATCTAAAGTCAGCTAGTTATGAACTGAATGCCCCCACACCCCCGTGTATTTGTTAAATTACAGTCATGAGTGGGAGCTATGGATGTCCATAAAAGCTGACTCAGATAGGGGACATTTAAATTCTGTCCCATTGATAATATGAAAGGGGGCAAAATGAACCCTGGAGATGTTCATTGTGGAAATGGAAAATGTCCCCAAAGCACGGAAATCTTGGAAACCAGAAGAAAGAGGATTAAAGTGTCTTATCTTCTAAATTATATTTTATTGGGAAAGCTTTTGGAGAGAAGACTGCCTCTTGGAATACTTTAGAAAGCTCACTTGTTTTTCATTATAATGTGAAATAACCCCACTGCACTTTGATGCCATGAGTTATCACTCTTTTAATTATTTTCTTATGTGTAGCAGTGTTAATGATAGTGGCTTATTAATAGAGTAAGACTGTTTTCTTTGGGTAATGGAGAATTGAACCACAATGCGTATTTCAGACAGCTTTCCCTTCAGTCCTTGGGGATTTATTAAATATATCTGCTAGAAAGCAATTAAAGTCTTGTCAAGCAATCAGGATTTTTTTTGTTTTTTGAGACAGAGTCTCACTCTGTCACTCAGGCTGGAGTGCAGTGGTGTGATCTCGGCTCCCTGCAACCACCACCTCCTGGGTTCAAGCAATTCTTGTGCCTCGGCCTTCCTGAAATATTGCATCCTATGTCACTAGGTTCTGAGATGGGTGCAAAATAAAATGAAGAGAAGCATGAAAAGGGACTCTGGAATGTCCATTGTGTGCTGATGACTGAGCTGTTTCTGAGTCTTCTCCTCCTGGCCCCACTTGTATTAGCAGTCCCCATTTCAGCTGTCATTCAATCAATAGACGTATAACCATGAAGGCCCAGCAGAGAGTAACTTAAGGACACTATTAACTGATTGCTTGCTGGGCATGGTGGCTCACGCTTGTAATCCCAGCACTTTGGGAGGCTGAGGCGGGCGGATGACTTAAGGTCAGCAGTTCAAGACCAGCCTGGCCAACATGGTGAAACCCTGTCTCTACTAAGAACACAAAAAATTAGCTGAGCATGGTGGTGCACACTTGTAATTTCAGCTACTCAGGAGGCTGAGGCACAAGAATCGCTTGAACCTGAGTGTTGGAGGTTGCAGTGAGCTGAGATTGTGCCTCTGCACTCCAGCCTGGGTGACACAGTGAGACTCTGTCTCCAGAAAAATAAATAAAATTTCACATTCATGTTATTTTTCTACTTATGGAAATAAGTAGAGAAATAAAATGAAGAAGGCACAAAGGGGAGCTGGGTTTAGATTTCATGTCTATAGTATACCAGTATTCCGTCCAGAGGCATCTGCAACAAAACAGTACTAGCCTTAGGTCACACATCTCACATTTGTATACTGTGAGTACAGAAATAAGACAGAGTACCTGAGGACCTGAGGCTGAGTTAGCAAAACAAAATGTGTCACCCTCTGTGTCTGTCTCTCTCTCAGTATTCACAATATCTAAAATGTGGCTTCTTGGAACAATTTCAAATTTCACACGAAAGTTTCCCCAAATGGCTTCTTCAGACCCTGTAAGGGATCTGTGGACATACTCTGTGAGTCATGTGTGTCCTTTACAGTTTTTAGTTCAGTGATTTCATTACGATTAAAAATATTTAGGATTTTCTAGATGCCAGCCTCGAGACTGAGTCATTTACATTTACTGCCTAGATTTGTTGTTTTGATTGTGTTGGCATTGGTTACTTTGTCACTTAGAGAGATAATATTATTTTGTAATGCAGTTTTTCCTCTTATGCAGGTCCACTGGCAAAGTCTTGAAGGTACATCTCTATGCCAGTTGAGATGAATTTAGTATTTTGACACATTTTAAAGCATTATGAGTGGAATTTGAGTTTTGTCCAAACAGATCTGCCTAAGCTTAAAGCTTATCTCTGGTTATTTAATGAATAATCCATTACATCTACATTTCTGTTCTTTTTGCACATTAAGGACAGCGACAGTCCTGAGTTTCCTTTTTCCTTGTTGGTTTATGGCTACGTGCCAAAAAGGTGGCACCATCATGGCAGATTGGAGGCATCTATCATTTTCTAGGTTCTCACCTGTAATGGAAATCTCGTAGAGTTAGTGCTTTGTTTATTAGATGTTAGAGTATGCTAGCACCTCCTGATAAATTTTCTTCAGGGTCTGTTACGTAATATTGTTAAAAATAAAGTTAGTTAAAAACACCTTTCCACCACTAGTATGAATTTGTAATATTTCTATGTTTGTGGTTTGTGTTTTAGATTAACTTCATCTACCTTGCCAAGAGCACAAAAAAAACCATGCTAACTTTAACTTTGGTATGTGCAATTACATTCCTCCTTGTTTGCAGTGGAACATTTTTTCCATATAGCTCCAACCCTGCTAATCCGAAGCCAAAAAGAGTGTTTCTTCAGGTGAGCAGTTTTGCATGAGCTATTTGAGATCTGGAAAGGAAGCCTTGTGTGTTTTGAGCTTCAGTAGTGAATAGCAAGCGCAACTGACTTTTCTGCTGTTGACCTATTTAGTCATACTCACCTTTTTTGTGTGTAAGGCCACTAGTGAGGAGAAGACTGACTGTCAAGAGGCATGTTCTTATCAGCTAGACAGGTATCTCCCAGGAGACTGACTTGGAAATGTTTGCTTGTTTTTATTACTATTCAAATTATAAAACTGCATCTATTTGGAAAAACAGGAGCAAATATTTATTATGGAATAATGAGTTTTTAGAAATATAGCTTGTAAAAATATATACAGGCTGAGTAAAATCTAAACTGTCAACTGGCAAAATTGATATTTAGAAATGCTAGTAAAATTAATCTTAAGTAACATTCAAAGTGATATGTGATAGTGAAACTATAACTTAGAAAGGGTTTAATAAAGTGAATTTTAGGACTTACTTTCTTTTTTCTTTTTTTTAAAATGGAGTCTTGGTCTGTTGCCCAGGCTGGAGTGCAGTGGAACGATCTTGGCTCACTGCAACCTCTGCCTCCTCAGTTCAAGTGACTCTCCTGTCTCAGACTCCCAAGTAGCTGGTATTACAGGTGCTCGCCACCACACCTGGCTAATTTTTGTATTTTTAGTGGAGACAGGGTTTCACTATGTTGGCCAGGCTGTTCTTGAATTCCTGACCTCAGGTGATCCGCCCACCTTGGCCTCTCAAAGTGCTTGGGACTACAGGTGTGAGCCACCACGCCTGGCCAGTTTGAGGACTTATTTTAGATCTCACCTTTTTCTTCAAATTTTTTAGACCTGGTACTATAAAGCAGTAAGCCTCAATTCTAGTCATCTCTGTTAGCGATGGTTAAATTGTTAGTTTTTCTAAATTGTTTTTAAAAGTTTTCATACTACACAAATTATCTTAAGCCTTATACCCATCCCTTTCTCATGTTTGTGAACACATACTAATATATTGTGTATTTTGCATAATTCTTATTTGTATTTTATCCTAAGTGAAAGATCCTGCTTCAAGATAACATATATCCTTAAGGGCAAGAGTCATATCTAACCTAATCTAGCCAAATAGAAATGCCAGAGGAATTATACCTAGATAATTATTCAAGGACTTAAAAAATTAAAAATACTTGAACTTAGGCGGTTTTGAAAAGGGGCCAAATAGCAGTTCCTTGTTATAGTCCTGAAGGACACCGTGATAAATTTGATGTGAGATTTTACAATTTGTAAAACCTTAAGAACAGATTTTTTTTTAGGAGGTTCAGTATGTTTTTCATGATGTATTAAGTTTTATAATTATGTCAGTAATACTTAGGAAAAGCCAGATTTTTATTTTTAAAAAGTCATTTTCTGATTTGTTTGGGGGTTCTCTTCCACTGTGCCAGAAGTTGGCAAACTTTTCCTATAAAGGACAAGATAATATTTTGGGCTTTGTCAGCAATACAGTCTGTTGCAGTGAAACAGAGCGAAAGCAGCAATAGAGTATACCCAAACAAATGAGTGTGGTCATGTTCAAATAACGGTTCGTATATATAAAAACAGTCAGTGGACGGTTTGCCTTGTTGGCTGCAGTTTGCCGGCCCCTGCCTTATGCAGTATTTTTTTTTTTTTCCTGATTGGTATTCTTCAGGCTGGTTTCTGCCGTGAATAAAGTTATTTGAAATGGAGCACGGTGCCTTTTCATAGAATTCTGTTAGGCACAAGGCTGTCATCTAGTGGTGAGCTGCAATTCCCACTTTTCTCCGTACATGAATTAGCTTCATAAAGCACTAATAGGGAAATGAGTGTGTATTTATGTGCTTAGGATGTATTTGTTTTAAATCCTTATCTAAAAGGAGCTCTAACACTCACGTCTTTTAAGTCTGAAATAGTAAGTTTCAAAAAATTTTTTAGGAAACCTAAATATATTTGGAAGATTCAATAAAACAATAATCTATATATCTATTTTCCAGTTTAAAATAACCCTAGCAGTACCTTAGAAACCTTCAGTGTCTTATTCACTTGCTCCATATCCATATCATTTCTTGGTATTGTCATTTTTGTAATCTGCGGTGGGAATGTGGGTGTACTAGTTGAAACAGTTTTTTCACTAGTCTTGTTTTTTTTTTCAGCATGTGACTAGAACATTCCATGACTTGGAAGGAAATGCAGTTAAACGGGACTCTGGAATATGGATCAATGGGTTTGATTATACTGGAATTTCTTACATAACCCCTCACATTCCTGAGATCAATGATAGCATCCGAGCTCACTGTGAGGAGAATGCACCTCTTTGTGGTTTTCCTTGGTATCTTCCAGTGCACTTTCTGATCAGGTTGGTTCATTATTTTTCTGCTTAAGTTGGAGGTTAGTTTGTTCTCAAGTCTTGTCACCATATCAGTACTCTTATCATTTAAACTGTCATCCTTTAATATACAAGTTCAGTGCTGTTGGTACTGTTTTTTCTATCATGATGAAACTTGTTTTTTTTTTTTTTTTTAGTGGAATAAAGCACTCAGAAGAGTAGTTTTGCTTTTTCACATTTTAAAAATCTTTTCTCTAGAAACCTGAGTGGTTAGAAAAGGTGGCCCTTCTAACTAATATAATAGCCAGTAAGCATCTATCTCAAAAACTGTGGCCGGGCACGGCGGCTCATGCCTGTAATCCCAGCACTTTGGGAGGCCGAGGCAGGTGGAGAGATACCTGACAATCTTGAGAACCGTGTCTATAAAATATAAAATTACCGGGATGGTGGTGATGCCTGTAATCCCATCTATAGGACGCCTGTAATCCCAGCACTTTGGGAGGCCGAGGCGGGCGGATCACGAGGTCAGGAGATTGAGACCATCCTGGCTAACATGGTGAAACCCCGTCTCTACTAAAAATACAAAAAATTAGCCGGGCGAGGTGGCGGACGCCTGTAGTCCCAGCCACTCGGGAGGCTGAGGCAGGAGAATGGCGTGAACCCCAGGGGCCGGAGTCTGCAGTGAGCCAAAATCGCACCACTGCACTCCAGCCTGGGCGACAGCGAGACTCCGTCTCACCAAAAATAAGAATAAAAAATAAATAAATAAATAAATAAATTGTTTTCTCTGGGAAGATTTTATAGCGTGGCAGTGAAGTACTGGATGAGAAGAAATAGGATGGGTGGTGGAATCAAGATCACCTAGGTTACTCCTTTGTTCTTAACATTGGGAAGGTTTTATTACAAAATAACCTGAGTTTATTGGAGTTGGCATTGCTTATCATGTCTGTCAGTTTATTTTCATACCCCAAAATGTGTTCATATATGCTGAACAGTTCTGTGAGTTACAGATAGCTATCAAATAATAAAGCACCCTAAATATTGAAGCTTCCTTTCTAAATAGGAAAAACTGGTATCTTCCTGCCCCAGAAGTTTCTCCAAAAAATCCTGCTCATTTCCGACTCATATCCAAAGAACAGACACCTTGGGATTCTATAAAATTGACTTTCGAAGCAACAGGTAAGTCATATAATAGTTTTTTCTTCCCTCCTTTACTTCTTAAACTTGTTAATAAGTGGCATGTATGTTTTTCCCTTAGATATATCACAGGAACCAGCAACTTAGGCAGAGCCTGTGATGTTTCTAAAATCAACTGAAGCTGGTTATGACTTCTTTTTTTTTTGAGATGGAGTCTTGCTCTGTCGCCCAGGCTAGAGTGCAGTGGTACGATCTCGGCTCACTGCAACCTCTGCCTCCTGGGTTGCCCTGGCAGCAAGTGATTCTCCTGCCTCAGCTTCCTGAGTATTTGGGATTAAAGGTGTGTGCCACCATGCCTGGCTAATTTTTGTATTTTTAGTAGA
Source organism: Hylobates moloch (assembly GCF_009828535.3). Lineage (NCBI taxonomy): Eukaryota > Metazoa > Chordata > Mammalia > Primates > Hylobatidae > Hylobates > Hylobates moloch. The sequence goes on from NW_026652294.1 coordinate 72,879,401, forward strand.
GACGGGGTTTCACCATCTTGGTCAGGCTGTCCTGAACTCCTGACCTCATGGTCTGCCCACCTCGGCCTCCTGAAGTGCTGGGATTACAGGTATGAGCCACCACGCCTGGCCGAAGCTGGTTATGACTTCTTAACAAAAATTTAATAGGCCAGGCATGGTGGCTCAAGCTTGCTACTCAGGAGGCTGAGGTAGGAGGATTGCTTAAGCCCAGGAGTTCAAGACCAGCCAGGGCAACATAGTGACATCCCGTCTCTACAAAATTAAAAAAAAAAAATTAGCTGGGCATGGTGGTGCATGCCTGTAGTCCCAGCTACTTGAGAACTTGAGAGGCTGAGCTGGGAGAATCACTTGAGCCCAGGAGGTCAAGGCTGATAGCACCACTGCATTCCAACCTGGGTGACAGAGCAAGACCCTGTCTCAAAAATGAAAATTATTTTTATTTTTTGGAACAATGTTAGGTTTACAGAAAAATCAAGCAGAAATTATGGAGTTCTCATATCCTGCCCCCCCCGATTTTCCCTTATTAATGTCTTGCACTGGTATGGTGCATTTGTTAAAACTGATGCGCCAGTTTTAACACTGATACATTATTATTAATTGAAGCCTGTTGTTCCCACTTGGGTTCATTCTTCGTGTTGTGTAGTTCTATGGGTATAGAAAAATGCGTGATGCCATGTATCTACCATTACAGTATCATACAGAATAGATTCACCATCTAGAAATGCCCTGTGCTTCACCTATTTATCTCTCTTTTCTTCCCACTCTCCCTAGCAACCATTGGTCTTTTTATTATCTCCGTAGCTTTGCCTTTTCCAGGTATCTTATAGTTGGAATCATAGAGTATGTAGCCTATTTCGACTGACTTCTTTCACTTAGAAGTATGCATTTAAGGGATCCTCCATATCTTTTTGTGACTTGATAGGGCATTTCTTTTTATTGCTGAATAATCCGTTGTGTAGATGTACAGCAGTTAACCGTATTTGAATAAGGCTGCTATAAAGATTCCTGGGCAGGTTTTTGAACTCATTTGGGTAAATGCTTAGGAGTGTGATTGCTGGATATTATATATGGTAAGCCTATGTTTAGCTTTGTAAGAAACTGCCAAACTGTTCTTTCCATTGACTAATTTCTCTGTTCTTTTGCCCATACCACAACTGTCATGATCACTGTAATTACATAGTAAGTTTTGAAGTTGGGTAGTATCAGTCTTCCAACTCTTCTTCTCCAGTATTGTGTTTTGTCTTTTGCCTTTCCATGTAAACTTTAGAATCAGTTTGTCAGTATTCACAAAATAACTTGTTGGGGTTCCGATTGGGATTGTATTGAGTCTGTAGATCAAGCTGGGAAGAAATGATATTTTAACAATAATGGCTTTTCCTATCCATGTTGGAATATCCCTCCATTTATTTTTATCTTGTTTGATTTCTTTCATCAGTTTTGTAGTTTTCCTTATGTAATCCTTATATATATTTTGTTAGATTTATTTTTAAGTAGTTTTTTTGGGGGGTGCCAATGTATTAATAAATGGTATTGTTCATTGATGGTATATAGGAAAGCAACTGACTTTCATGTTATTAACTTTGTATCCTGCAACCTTGCTATAATCACTTGTCAGATCCAGGAGATTTAGTTTTGTTTTTGTTTTTGTTTTTTGGTTGATTCTTTAAGATTTTCTTTTTTCTCCTTTTTTTTTTTTTTTTTTTTTTTTTTGAGACGGAGTCTCATTCTGTCACCTAGGCTGGAGTGCAGTGGTACGATCTTGGCTCACTGCAACCTCCGCCTCCTGGGTTCAAGTGATTCTCCTGCCTCAGCCTCCCAAGTAGCTGGGATTACAGGCACACGCCACCACACCTGGCTAATTTTTGTATTTTTAGTAGAGACGGGGTTTCACCATGTTGGCCAGGCTGGTCTCAAACTCCTGACCTTGTGATCTGCCTGCCTTAGTCTCCCAAAGTGCTGGGATTATAGGCGTGAGCCACCGCGTCCAGCCTATTCTTTAAGATTTTCTAAATAGACGATCTTATCATCTGCAGACAGTTTTATTTCTTCCTTCCCAATATCTATAATTTTTATTTCCACTTTTTGACTTGTTACAGCATCTGGGACTTCTAGTTTGATTTTTACAAGGCATCGTGAGAGGAGACATCTTTGCCTTGTTCCTGATCTGCGCAAGCTTCTAGTTTCTTAACACTGAGTATGTTGTTAGCTATACGTTTTTTGGTAGATGTTTTTTATGAGACTGAGGAAGTTCCCTCTATTCCTAGTTTACCGAGAATTTTTATCATGAATGGGTCTTGGATTTGGTCAGTTGCTTTTCCTGCATATATTAATATGGGCATGTGATTTTTCTTTTTTAGCCTTTTGATGTAATAGATGACATTAATTGATTTTCAAGTGTTGGACTGCTTTGCATACCTGAGATAAATCCTAGTTATGGTGTATAAAACCTTTTATGCATCGTTGATTTGATTTACTAATATTTTTGTTAAGGATTTTTGCATCTATATTCATGAGAGATACTGGTTTATAGTTTTCTTGTGTTGTTGTTGTCTAGCTTTGGTATTAGGATAATGGACTCATAGAATGGGTTAAGAAGTATTCCCTCTGCTTCTGTCTTCTGAAAAGCTTTGTAGAGAATTAGTGTAATTCCTTCCTTAAATGTTTGGTAGAATTCAGCTATGAACCCCTGTAGGCTTGGTAGGTTCTGTGTTGGAAGGTTATTAATTATTGATTCACTCTTTAATAGATACAGGCCTGTTCAGGTTGTCTATTTCTTATGGTGTGAACTTTGGCAGATTGTGTCTTTTAAAGAATTGGTTCATTTTATCTAGGTTATCAGATTTATGGGAATATAATTTGTCTATAATATTCCTTAATTATCCTTTTAATGTTCATGGGATCTATAGTGATGTCCTCTCTTTCATTTCTCATATTAGTGATTTACATCTTTTCTTTTTTTCTCTGCCTGGCTGAAGGCTTATCAATTTTATTGATCTTTTCTAAGAACTAGCTTTTGATTGTAGTTGATTTTCTCTATTGAGTTCTGTTCTAGTTATTTCTTCTGTTTACTTTGGATTTAATTTGTTCTTCCTTTTTTAGTTTATTAAGGTGGAAGCTTAGATTATTGATTTTAAATCATCTTTTCTAATATATGCATTCATTGCTATAAGTTTCCTTCTAAGCACTGCTTATGTTCCATGCCACAAATTTTAAGTTGAATTTTCATTTTAATTTAGTTTCAAGTATTTAAAAATTTTTCTTGAGACTTCTTTTTTGACCCATTTGTTGTGTAGAAATGTGTTCTTTAATCTCCAAATAATTTGATTTTTCAGCTATTTTTCTGATAATTGATTTCTAGTTTAATTTCATTGTGGTCTGAGAGCATACTTTGTATGAATTCTATTCTAAATCTGTTAAGGTGTGCTTTATGATACAGGATGTGATCTCTCTTGATGAATGTTCCATTTCAAGCAGTATGCTTGAAAATAATGTGCATACTGTTGCTGTTGGAAGAAGGCTTTATGAATGTCACTTAGATCTAGTCAATTGATGATAATGTTCAGTTCAATTATATTTTTACTGACTTTCTGCCTTGTGAATTTTTCCATGACAGAGGGGTGTTGAAGTCTCTGACTGTAATTGTGAATTTGTCTTTCTCCTTTAGTTGTATGAGTTTGTCAGCTATTTTGACACTTTATTCTTAGCTACATACAAATTAAAGATTGTTATGTCTTCTTAAGAGAATTGACCCTTTATCATTATGTACTGCCCCTCTTTATCCCTGCTAATTTTCCTTGCTTTAAAAGTCAGCTTTGTCTAAAATTAATATTGCTCTCCTACTTTCTTTTGATTAGTGTTAGCATGGTATAATGCTCTCCATCCATTGACTCTTAATCTATGTGCCTTCATAGTTAAAATGGGTTTTCTGTAGACAACACATAGTGAGGTCTTGTTTTTTGATCCACCCTGACACTCTGTCTTTTAATTTGTATGTTTAGACATTGACATTCAAAGTGATTATTAATATAGTTGAATTAATAGCTACCATATTAGTTAACTATTTTCTATTTGTTGCCCTTGTTCTTTGTTCCTGTTTTTGTCTTCCACTCTTTTTCTGCCTTTAGCAGTTTTAATTGGACATTTTATATCATTTGGTTTTCTCTCCTTTCTTAGCATGTCAGTTACACTACTTTTTTTTTTTTTAACCTTTTTTAGTAGCTGCCCTGTCGTTTGCAATATACATTTACAACTGTGCAAGCCCACTTTTAAATAATACTATTCTGCATCAGAGAGTATGAATAACTTAATAATATCAAAATAATCCTAATTTCTCCGTCCAGTCTCTTGTAACATTGCTAGCATTTATCTCACTTATACAGAAGCGTGTGTGCACATATGCAGTATGTACACACAATGCACACATATAAGTATACATAACCACATACATTGTTGCTATTATTTTGAAAAACTGTTATCTGTTAGATCAATTAAGAATAGGAAAAATGAGTTTTTATTTTACCTCATTCCCTCTCTAGTGTGCTTTCTTTTGTTATATGAAAATCTGAGTTTCTGACCTGTATTGTACTTGTCTTCTCAGGTTTTAATTGAGCATTGTATATTGCTCTATTTTTTTTATATTCTTACCATATCAATTATACTTATTTTAGTGGTTGCTGTGGAGCTTGCAGTAAGTCTGCTCTCCGATAACATTGTACTGCTTCATGGTAGTACAGATACCTTATAACATAATATTCTCAATTCATCCCTCCCTGGGATTCTATAAAGTTGACCTTTTAAACAATAGGTAAGTCATATGACCGTCCTTTTTTCCTGCTCCTTCACTTCTTAAACCTTTTAATAAGTTGCATGTGTTTTTTCTTACCCTAAAGTTTAAGTCTTAAATTGACCAGCAATTTAGGAGCCTTACATTGTTTCTCAAAGAAGTTGAGACTGGTTATGATTTTTAAGAAGATTTACTGAAAAGCTTTTAGTGTCAGATATTGGTTCATTGTCAGATCCAGTAGCATTTGGCTTGGCATTATGACTTTATCTTTTTTGGTACATTTTATTCCCTTTTCCATCTTTAAAACTAGTAGTTAGGTCTTCCAGCTTCTTAACTTAGTTTTGGCCTGTAAAACTTCTTTCTAGGATATTCTTTATGGTGCTGCAAGTTTTTCTTTCAAATATCGATTTCATTATGTCACGTCCCTATTAAAAAACTTTTGATGGATTTCCTGTTTTCTGGAGAGTAAGTTCAAATTCCTTGGCAAAGCATGCTAGGTCTTCAGTAGTCTGGACTTTGTGTATATTTCAGGATTTTTTTCAGCACTCCCCTTGCACTACATAGCCACATCCAACCCTTATTTGTGCCCAATACACGCTCTTACTTCTGGTACTGATACCACCTCCTACCCAGACTCTACCCTTCTCTTCTTGGCAAAATATGAAGACTTCTCTGCCCTCCTCTCCTGACATTTCCAATTAAGTGAGCAACTGCCATCCTCCCACTTCTTCCTCCCTTTGTATATATCTGTTGTAACACTGACCATCTTGTATCACGATTATGTAGTTTATGTCTTTGTTTTCCTTTAGAATTAAAGGGAGGCAGACATGAATGGGTTTTCATTTATCTCTGTATTCTTGGCATCCAGTATAATCACTGGCACCTGATGGGTACTCAAGACGTGTTGAATTGTTAAATTTAGCAATTGTTTTTCTTTTAAAGCAGTCTACTTGGGCTTAGTTAGGGAGACAGATGCTTGAGAAAGGAGGAGGAGAAATGTCAAGACATAATGACATTTTGTCATCTTCAAAAGCTGTAAAGAGTTTGCTTGCTTGTGAAGTGTTTTAAAAAGTGAGCAAACCAGGATGGTCTCTCCCTTTCTAATGTCTTTTAGGGAAGTACGATGGTTATTTTATGTGTCAACTTGGATAGACCACAGCACCCAGGTATTTGGTCAAATGCTATCCTAGATGTTTCTGTGAAAATATTTTCTGGGTAAGATTAACATGCAAATCACTGGTCTTCGAGTAAAGCAGATTGCCCTCCATATGCAAGTGAGCCTCATCCCGTCAGTGAAGGCCTTAAGAAAAAGGCTGACCTTCCCCAAGGAGAGGGAATGGGGAATTCTGCTAGCAGACTGCCTTCAGTCTCATACTGTGACTTTTTTCTTCAGCCTGCCTGCCTATCCTTCAGATTTTGGACTTGCCAGCCTCAACAATCATGTAAGCCAGTTCCTTAAAATAAATCTCAATCTCTCTCTCTCTCTCTCTTTCTTCTCTCTCGTGTCTCTGTACACATCCTGTTGGTTTCTCTGGAGAATGCTAATATAGGAAGTTCACTTCAACTGTTCCTACAACTGTTCACGCTATACTTTTTTTTCTGAGTACTCTTCCCCTGATAGAAAGTTGTCTGGGATTTTCATGACTGAAAAGTATTTTTAAATATAACTTTTCCCCTTGCCTACTTAATTTTTTTCAAGGCCAAATTTACATACAATGAAATGTAAAGATCTTACACAGTTCAGTTAGTTTTGGTAAAAGCAGATATATACCCATGTAACCCTCATCTCTATGAAGATATAAAACATTTCCATCACCCCACAAAGCTCAATTGACGTGTCTTGTACTGAGTGGAATATTGGAGTCTCTTATTTGTGTGTGTATATGTATATATCTTCTATACGTCTCCTGTAGTTTTCTTTATAAAGTGGTTGCTATGTTATCTGATGCATAGATATTCACAATTTTATGTCTTCGTTGTGAATTGTGACTTTTAGTATTAAAAAGTGCCCCTTTTATATTTAATGCTTTTGCCTTGAATTCTGTGTTTTGAGAAGTAAGATAGGACTTTTAAACAATTTCCACTTGCCTGAAATACCTTTGTTCATACCTTTATTTACCCTTTCTGTGTCTCTCTGTATTCAGGAAACATACAATATGTGATTAGGCTTGGTTGTGTAAGCCAAGTTGAAATTGTTTTTCTTTTAGTGGGTAAGTTAGGTTTATTTACATTAATTTTTATTACTCATACATTTGGCCTCAGTTGTCACAGTATTTTATAATTACATGTGTTGTTTTATTTGTTATATTCCTTTTTTCTATGAGGTGTCTTCTGTGCTCTTGAAAACATTTATTTTCTGGCATTTATGAATGTTTATATTTGTTTTAATTCTCTATTATTTTACTTGAACTCGGGAGGCAGAGGTTGCAGTGAGCTGAAATTGCGCCACTGCACTCCAGCCTGGGCCACAGAGCGAGACTCCATCTCAGAAAAAAAAAAAAAAAAAGGTATTGTTTTAACTCCCATCAATTAACCTATACAACAGCATGCTTATTCTACTTTCCTCTTTCTCTCTCCCATTTTCCATCCAATTTTTGTTACAACATGTAACATTTGTATATTTATCTTATACCTTCACCTTAGTGTTTTTGTAATACATTTGGATATATTAAAATCCTCAGTATAATAAGTTCTTTTGGCCAGGTGTGGTGGCTCACTTTGGGGGTACTTTGGGAGGTTGAGGCAGGAGAATGGCTTGAGCCCAGGAGCTCAAGACCAGCCTGGGCAACACGGGGAGACCCCATCTCTACCAAAAAAAAAAAAAAAAGGCCAGGTTTGTAGCATGCATCTGTAGTCCCAGCTACTTGGGAGGCTGAGGCAATAGGATTCCTCAAGCCAAGGAAGTCAAGGCTGCAGTAGGCTGTGTTCACCCCACTGCACTCGACCCTAGGTGATAGAGCAGTGGGCTGTGTTCACGCCACCGCACTCGACCCTAGGTGACAGAACAGTGGGCTGTGTTCACACCACTGCACTCCAGCCTAGGTGGTAGAGCAGTGGGCTGGCAGTGGGCTGTTCATGCCACTGCATTCCAGCCTAGGTGATAGAGCAGTGGGCTGTGTTCATGCCACTGCACTCGAACCTAGGTGATAGAGCAAGACCCTGTCTCAAGAAAAAGTTCTTTTGCTGAATTTGTACAGTTATCTCTTGGTTGGATGAAGCTTATTCTCTAGACTGTTTCTTATTCTCTAGACTGTTTCTGAAGAAGGGCTCATGAGTGCTCTGTTTCTGTGTGGTTAAAATTGGTTTTCTATAATCTTGATAGTTGAAGGACAAGTTGGTGGACATAAAATCTTTGGTTCACATTTTCCAATATTGAGTTTAAAAAAATTCTTGTTCCATTGTTGCCTTGTTTTATATATTGTTTTTGGGGTCTGATACCAGTGTAATTTTTTTTTGTAAGATACTTGATCAAACTTTTTACTGAAGACCTTGAAGATTTTTTTTTTCTTTGAAATCAAATAGTTTTACTAGGTTATGTCTTGAAGTTGTTTGTCCTGTGTTAATATTCTAAGGTGGCTGGTAGTCTCTTTCAGTGTGTAGACTCAGCTCTCCTTTTATTTCTGGAATGTTTCTTGGATTACAGTTTTACATATTAGTTCTGTTTTGTTGTTTGCTTTTCTTCTGGGGTCCCAAATGAATATTTCTTTTTGACCTGCCTTCCATTTTTACCACTATCGCTAACCTTTTTTACTTTGCTTTTTCCCATTTTAATTTTCTTAGCATTTCTCCTGTCTTTATGCCTGTTATTAAATTTTCCTTTGAATCTATTCTGTTGGGCATCTTGTAATTGTCTTCATTTCTAAGGTAATTTCGCCTTTTTCCTCTGCTTCTTTTCTGAGTCTAGTCAGTCCTTTTAATTCTTCCTTCTAGTAAGAATTTCTGATTCACAGTGGGGTTTTAAATATCCGCAAATGTTTGTATGGTTATATCTGTAGTTGGAGTGTGATCATAACATTTTCTTCTGCTTCATGGTTTTTTTTTTTTTCCAAGAGGAATTTTCTGATACTTTTTTTTGGTAATAACTGTATGGATCTGTTTATCCTTTTCTTCGTCATTTTTGTGCTATTTTGTAAGATTCTAGCAATGGCTTCCTTTTCTGTCAGTGTAATAAAGTCTAGATTCTTTAGTAAGTTTGTGTTGGTGTGGATGAATAATATATATCTCCTTCAGCTTTTTTGACTGGATTTTTCTTGCAGGACCCTGAATTTTCTTTTGCTTCTTTTCATCTTCACCAGCCAAATACCAAAGGATGCCTCTTCCTTCTTTTTTGGTTTATTTTTCCCTGAGAAGCTTTGGTTTTGAAGACTGTTACTTCAATAATATACTTTTAAGTCCCTGCCCTGTAAACCTTTCTTTGACTGGACACTATAGTAGTATTTTCAGATTTAGCGTGGACTTACTTGGTCTGCGTTTGCCACAAAGCCTTGCAGCAGAAGCAGGGTGGGCACAAGTGTGTGAGATTGCTCCCTGAGATTTAAAAATTTACGGTTATTTCAAATGTGGGTATTCTCTGTCTTTAAGTTAGGTTGAGGGTGTGTTTTTGTTTAATCTATTTTAGTTTTAGTTTGACTGCTACTGTCATCAGTTTCCTTGGAAGTTCCCAGTGATGACTAAATTTTCAGAACTCAGCTGATATTTTCCAGCTTGAAGGGAAAAACGAGTAAAACATATTTTAAGGTGTTACATGATCAATTCTGAAAATTACAACTCCATTCATAATGACAGTCCTATTCAGTACTGTTATAGCACTTTACAGTTTTGCCAACACTTTCGTATGCTTTTTCTAATATAATCCCCTCAAGAAATTGTGACATAGATTAAATTCCTGATGTCATGCAACAGCTAAGTGATAGGACCAACTTAACACAGGCTTTCTTGTTTAGAGTCTGTGCCTTTTCTCCTGTACATTATTTAACCTTGTTGATTCACACTTAAGTGTCCAAACCGGTAAACCTCCATTAGGTTTATAGTAAGTATATTTAAAGTCATACAGGCATGAACCTTTATGAAGTCTGGTTTGGCTTGTGGGTTATTTTTTTGATCCTTTTAAAAAGATTAACTGTTCTTTCTTCCGTTTACCTTACAGGACCAAGCCATATGTCCTTCTATGTTCGAGCCCACAAAGGGTCAACACTTTCTCAGTGGTCTCTTGGCAATGGCACCCCAGTCACAAGTAAAGGAGGAGACTACTTTGTCTTTTACTCCCATGGACTCCAGGCCTCTGCATGGCAGTTCTGGATAGAAGTGCAGGTGCCAATTTCCCAGCATTGCCTGTTTCATTGATTAGGTTCCCAGGTGGTATTTAGCAAGAACCTTGGGTTCAGTATTCTGGCTTCCGAGAACTGGAGAACTAATTGATTTTCTCTGGCAGGTTTCAGAAGAACATCCTGAAGGAATGGTCACCGTGGCCATTGCTGCCCACTATCTGTCTGGGGAAGACAAGAGATCCCCTCAACTGGATGCTCTGAAGGAAAAGTTCCCAGATTGGACATTTCCCTCTGCCTGGGTGTGCACCTACGATCTCTTTGTATTTTAATCTTGTGGATGAACTCTAAGTACATGCCCAGTGGATACTCCGTGTGACATGGTTTCTCCCCATGTTACGTGGATGTTTGTAACGTAAGTCAATGAATTTTAATGATCATATGTTCAAAGAGCTCTCTGGGTTAACACTTTTCAGGGCCAAGCACTATAAGGGTTTAGCTGTGGCACAATGATGCATGGCCTGTTGACACTTGAAAATGCCAGTCTTTTGGCACTTAAGCACATGTGGGTACTGCCACTACATACACATCATTTTATATGACCTTAAGGACAAAAGCCAACAAACCACTTCAATAGCTGCCCCTTTAAGATCAAGAAAGATGTACAGTGTCAGACCATTGTTAATGAGACAAAAGTTATTTCCAATTTAAGCCCCAAAACCATTTGTTGTATTAGTGGATGGTGGGTAAAATATCATTCACTGGGGTAATGATTCCCCTTGAGAATATAACTCTGTGTGGGTCACTGGAAAGTGATTGCCACAGGGCTGGGAGAGAAGCATTGCACTCTTGAGGCTGTAGCCTGTGTCAAGCTGTTTCTTCAGGCAGCCTCTCAAATGTGCTTTGTGTCTCTGTGCTGAGGCCTGGACCCTGTGCTGAGCTGGTGACTCACTGTCCTGACAAGTGGACAGTCGGATCCACTGCTGTGCTGCTTTCCTGATGTGGTTTTCTATGCCTGTTTTCATCTGAAACATGCCTGTGACCGTTCTCCATCTTACCAAGTTGAAAAGGGGAATATTTGGCCACACATCCCTCTTGTTTTCGTAGGTTCTTTTGGTTCAGAATATTGTTTGTGCCAGTACATGACCTTAACTTCCTTCCTCAGAGCACTGAGCTGCCATCTGGGCTATTCTGGGGTAGAAGGAAGGCTGGGAGTAGTGGGCATTTTATAAATATTTATTCTTTTCTTTGTTTCATAGGAGTCTTCTGTTATACAAGGTTAATCCTTTATGGTATAATCTTATTGATGCACTGGGCCTATCTTTTTGTTTTCCAGCCAGTTGAATTAGATTAGTTTTTCTCAGTAACTTACTATCCAGCAGGCTGGCTTTCCTGAGACTTGAGGTTGTGGCTTATACTGGAATGAGACCACTGTACGTGCAGGTGGTTCAGATCCTGCGTAATGGCAGCATGAGGACTTAAAGGTGGTTTTCATTTTGAAGATGGCTATGTAGCTTGTAAGGTGTATCACAGCAGTACCTCTCATGGCTTTTTGGTTCCAGCAGTGAGGGCACTGGTGAGATCAGTGGTAAACTGTGCAAGCTTTCTTTTTATCATTAGGAAATGTGAAACGTTGGACAAATTTTGAGTTTTAACAAAAGGACAAAAAGTTGAAAGAAAAGGCACAGTTAACAAAAAAGGGTAGCTAGATTTATCTTGGGTGATAGAGAAAATGAGAGAGGAATGCTCTTGAAAGGTGGTCTGTGGATCTATCTGAATAGAAAGAGCACAGTAAGTGTGCATCGCAGGAGAAAACGTCCTTGAAGCTGCTTGTCTTATGTGTATGATGTGCTTTTTAAATCATGTTCCTCATTGCCTGCCTAATCTGTGACTCCCTAAAAGCTAACTGGGCCCATGTAGATAGGGCTGCAACTAGAGCTGAATAACATGTTAGGCTGTCACATGCATCAGCACTAGACACTGGAATAAATCAGTCTCAAGTGCTTCAAGAGTCTGGCTCCTGCTAATTTTATCTGTCAGGTAGCACATAAGGTTTGCAGGGTTTATATCTTGTATAGAATCACAGTTGTGGAGAAAAAGTAATAATTTCTCAGTGAATTTTAAAAATGGGCCTGTTTTCTGTCCCCGTGGTTAATGATATAATTAGTGTTCCCTGTGATTTCCCCTCCACTTTGGGAAGGATGCCTTTACTCTTCATCGGTAATAAATTATGACTGTTTCCGTACTGCCTTAGGGTTATTTCCCTGTGTAAACCATTGTCTTTTGTTTTGGTTTTCTTTAGCATTATGAAGCTTTGGTGTTGTACAAGGTCAGTAATAAGATGCTCACTAGTCTCAGGGCTTGTGTAATATTCTGGGAGGTCATTTAAATGCCAGAAATGGTCAAGCAGTTATACACAGTATTTATGACTCTGTTAAGCACACCGTTTCTCTGTCACATTAGTAGGTTCTGAGATTAAAAAAAAATTTTTAAGGAGTGATCATTTAAATAATTTCTAAAAGGGTCTTTTCAAGCTCTAACAAAGTCACTAACAAATGCATTATTTTCTACAGAATTAAATGTTAGTACAGTACTGCATATTCAGGGAAAAAGTGTGAAGAATTACGATTTCAAAGTAGTTCGTTCTTGTGTTTGACCTAAGAATGATTGTCGCATGAAGTGTTTGTTTTTACAGTTTAGCATATATAAACAAACACGATAGGATTCCTTAAGATGTTACCACCGAGGGGGCCACAAGCCTGCCTGCTGTCTCAGGAAGCTGTAGAAGGAGTGTTTGTCAATTTCTTGTCACTGGTTTGCTGACTTACTGAGGATTAATTGTTGCCTTACAATGTTACTGAAATAAACTGTTTAATATACTGGTTGGTATCTTTTTTACTGAACAACAGATCTGTGTTCTTCTGTATCCCCATATTTTCAAGGGTTATTCCATGTCCACAGAGCCTTTTAATTGCTGTTAACAGACCTAGATGGGTCATGTGAACAAAGAACTCAACATGGAAATGTTTACTTCAGTTAGAATCCTTTATCTTAGAATGAAATGGTACTTCTGAATTTCACAGAAATTATTAGGTAAATGTTGAGCTTCACCTATGTATGAGTTTTAAATCATCCCCATTGGCAAAAAGATAGCAAAGGGTGAAGGGCGTTCTTTCATTTGGGAGTAAGGACAGGAGGGAGGGAAGAAGTTGCCTTTCAGCTAGAGTGACCCATTGCTTATTCTAATCTCCACAGAAGGAAAGGGCACCACCACTCACCAAAATAGAGCATGAACTTTGAGTTCAAAGATCTCTGTGCAAGTTATTTAAGCTTTGAGTGAATTCTCTCAGAACAGTGCAATACAAGGTGAAGCAGCTGAACAACTTCTAACCTAACACTCCTCTTCTTTTAGTGCCAATGAAGCCAAGATGCAGTTATGGGTATTTACATTTGTTTTTAGCCAAGATGCAGTTACGACTCTTTTTAGATTTTTTAAAATTATACTTTTAAGTTCTGGGGTACATGTGCGGAATGTACAGGTTTGTTACATATGTATACATGTGCCATGGTAGTTTGCTGCACCCATCAACCCGTCATCTACATTAGGTATTTCTCCTAATGCTTTCCCTCCCCTAGCCCCCCACCCTCTGACAGGCCCTGGTGTGTGATGTTCCCCTCCCTGTGTCCATGTGTTCTCATTGTTCATCTCCCACTTATGAGTGAGAACATGCGGTGTTTGGCTTTCTGTTCTTGTGTTAGTTTGCTGAGAACGATGGCTTCCAGCTTCATCCATGTCCCTGCAAGGGACATGAACTCTACCATTTTTAGGGCTGCATAGTATTCCATGGTGTATATGTGCCACATTTTCTTCATCCAGTCTATCATTGATGGGCATTTGGGTTGGTTCTGAGTCTTTGCTATTGTGAACAATGCTGCAGTAAACATACGTGTGCATGTGTCTTTGTAGTGGAATGATTTATAATCCTTTGGGTATATACCCAGTAATGGGATTGCTGGGTCAAATGATATTTCTAGTTCTAGATCCTTGAGGAATCGCCACACTGTCTTCCACGATGGTTGGACTAATTTACACTCCCACCAACAATGTAAAACAGTTCCTGTTTCTCCACATCCTCTCCAGCATCTGTTGTTTCCTGACTTTTTAATGATCGCCATTCTAACTGGCATGAGATGGTATCTCATTGTAGTTTTGATTTGCATTTCTCTGACCAGTGATGATGAGCTTTTTTTTCATGTTTGTTGGCTGCATTTGAGAAGTGTCTATTCATATCCTTTGCCCACTTTTTGATGTTTTTTTTTTTTTTCTTGTAAGTTTAAGTTCTTTGTAGATTCTGGATATTAGCCCTTTGTCAGATGGGTAGATTGCACAAATTTTCTCCCATTCTGTAGGTTGCCTGTTCACTCTGATGTGAGTTTATTTTGCTGTGCAGAAGCTCTTTAGTTTAATTAGATCCCATTTGTCTATTTTGGCTTCTGTTGCCTTTGCTTTTGGTGTTTTAGTCATGAAGTCTTTGCCCATGCCTATGTCCTGAATGGTATTGCCTAGGTTTTCTTCTAGGGTTTTTATGTCTTACGTTTAAGTCTTTAATCCATCTTGAGTTAATTTTTGTATAAGGTGTAAGGAAGGGATCCAGTTTCAGCTTTCTGCATATGGCTAGCTGGTTTTCCCAACACCATTTATTAAATAGGGAATCCCTTCCCCATTGCTTGTTTTTATCAGGTTTGTCAAAGATCAGATGGTTGCAGATGTGTGGTATTATTTCTGAGGTCTCTGTTCTGTTCCATTGGTCTATATATCTGTTTTGGTACCAGTTCCATGCTGTTTTTCTTACTGTAGCCTTATAGTATAGTTTGAAGTCAGGTAGCATGATGCCTCCAGCTCTGTTCTTTTTGCTTAGGATTGTCTTGGCTATGTGGGCTCTTTTCTGGTTCCATATGAACTTTAGTTATTTCCAATTCTATGAAGAAAGTCAGTGATAGCTTAATGGTGATAGCATTGAATTTATAAATTACTTTGGGCAGTATGGCCATTTTCATGATATTGATTCTTCCTATCCATGAGCATAGAATGTTATTCCATTTGTGTGTGTCCTTTCTTATTTCCTTGGTCAGTGGTTTGTAGTTCTCCTTGAAGAGGTCCTTCACATCCTCTGTAAGTTGTATTCCTAGGTATTTTATTGTCTTTGTAGCAGTTGTGAATGGGAGTTCACTCATGATTTGGCTCTCTGTTATTGGTGTAGAGGAATGCTTGTAATTTTTGCACATTGATTTTGTATCCTGAGACTTTGCTGAAGTTGCTTATCAGCTTAAGGAGATTTTGGGCTGACACTATGGGGTTTTCTAAATATACAATCATGTTGATGTAATATTGACAGTGGGGTGTTAAAGTCTCCCACCATTATTGTGTGGGACTCTAAGTCTCTTTGTAGGTCTCTAAGAACTTTATAAATCTGGGTGCTCCTGTATCGGGTACATATGTATTTAGGATAGTTAGCTCTTCTTGTTGCATTGATCCCTTTACCATTATGTAATGGCCTTCTTTGTCCCTTTTGATCTTTGTTGGTTTAAAGTCTGTTTTATCAGAAACTGGGATTGCAACCCCTGCTTTTATTTTTGCTTTCCATTTGCTTGGTAAATATTCCTCCATCCCTTTATTTTGAGCCTGTGTGTGTCTTTGCATGTGAGATGCATCTCCTGAATACACCACACTGATGGGTCTTGACTCTTTGTCCAGTTTGCTAGTCTGTGTCTTTTAATTGGGGCATTTAGCCCATTTATATTTAAAGGTTAATGTTGTTATGTGTGAATTTGATCCTGCCATTATGATGCTAGCTGGTTATTTTGCCCGTTAGTTGACACAGTTTCTTCATACTGTCGATGGCCTTTACAATTTGGTATGTTTTTGCAATGGCTGGTACTGTTTGTTCATTTCCATGTTTAGTGCTTCCTTCAGGAGCTCTTGTAAGGCAGGCCTGGTGGTGACAAATAGCATTTGCTTGTCTGTAAAGGACTTTATTTCTCCTTTGCTTATGAAGCTTGGTTTGGCGGGATATGAAATTCTGGGTTGAAAATTCTTTAAGAATGTTGAATATGGGTCCCCACTCTCTTCTGGCTTGTAGAGTTTCTGCTGAGAGATCTGCTGTTAGTCTGATGGGCTCCCCTTTGTGGGTAACCCGACCTTTCTCTCTGGCTGCCCTTAGTATTTTTTCCTTCATTTCAACCTTGGTGAATCTGACAATTATGTGTCTTGGGGTTGCTCTTCTCGAGGAGTATCTTTGTGGTGGTCTCTGTATTTCCTGAATTGAATGTTGGCCTAGGTTGGGGAAGTTCTCCTAAATAATACCCTGAAGAGTGTTTTCCAACTTGGTTCCATTCTCCCTGTTGCTTTCAGGTACACCAATCAAACAGATTTGGCCTTTTCACGTAGTCCCATATTTCTTGGAGGCTTTGTTTCTTTTCACTCTTTTTTTCTCTCATCTTGTCTTCTTGCTTTATTTCATTGAGTTGATCTTCAGTCTCTGATATCCTTTCTTCCAATTGATCAATTCGGCTACTGATACCTGTGTATGCGTCATGAAGTTCTCGTGCTGTTTTTTTCAGCTCTATCAGGTCATTTATATTCTTCTCTAAACTGGTTATTCTACTTAGCAATTTGTCTAACCTTTTTTCAAGGTTCTTAGCTTCCTTCCATTGGGTTAGAACATACTCCTTTAGCTTGGAGGAGTTTGTTATTACGCACCTTCTGAAGCTTACTTCTGTCAATTCGTCAAACTCATTGTCTGTCCAGTTCTGTTCCCTTGCTGGCAAGGAGTTGTGATCCTTTGGAAGAGAAGAGGTGATCTGCTTTTTGGAATTTTCAGCCTTTTTGTGCTGTTTTCTCCCCATCTTTATGGATTTATCTACCTTTGAAGTTGGTGACCTTCAGCTGGGATCTCTGGAGTGGACATCCTTTTTGTTGATGTTGATACTATTCCTTTCTGTTTGGTGGTTTTCCTTCTTACATTCAGGCCCTCTGCTGCAGGTTGGCTGGAGTTGACTTGAGGTCCAGTCCAGACCCTGTTTGCCTGGGTATCACTGGCAAAGGCTGCAGAACAGCAAAGATTGCTGCCTGTTCCTTCCTCTGGAAGCTTCATCCTACAGGGGTACCCACCAGATGCCAGCTAGAGCTCTCCTGTATGAGGTGTCTGTTGGCACCTACTGGGAGGACCCACTTGAGGAGTTAATCTGTCCTTTATCAGAGCTCAAATGCTGTGCTGGGAGATCCGCTGCTTTCTTCAGAGCTGCCAGGCAGGGACGTTTAAGTCTGCTGAAGCTGCACCCACAACCGCCCTTTCTGCAAAGTGCTCTGTCCCAGGGAGGTGGGGGTTTTATGTTTGTTAGTCCCTGACTGGGGCTGCTGCCTTTTTAAAAGAGTTGCCCGGCCGAGAGGAGGGAATCTAGAGAGGCAATCTGGCTGCAGTGGCCTTGCTGAGCTGCAGTGGGCTCCCCCCAGTTTGAACTTCCCAGTGGCTTTGTTTACACTGTGAGGGTAAAACTGCCTACTCAAGCCTCAGCAGTGGTGGACGCCCCTCCCCCGACACTGGAGCATCCCAGGTCAAGCTCAGACTGCTGTGCCAGCAGCGAGAATTTCAAGGCAGTGGATTTTAGCTTGCTGGGCTCCGTCAGGGTGGGAGCCGCCGAACCAGACCACTTGGCACCCTGGCTTCAGCCCCCTTTCCAGGGGAGTGAATGGTTCTGACTGGTATTCCAGGTGACACTGGGGTATGAAAAAAAAAAAAAAACTGCGGCTAGCTCCATGTCTGCCCAAAACAGCCGCCCAGTTTTGCACTGGAAACCCAGGGCCCTGGTGGTGTGGGCACTGGAGGGAATCTCCTGGTCTGCTGGTTGTGAAGACTGTGGGAAAAGCACAGTATCTGGGCTGGATTGCAAGATAGATACAGTCCCTAGTGGCTTCCCTTGGCTGGGAGAAAGACTTCCCCAACCCCCTGTGCTTCCCAGGTGAGGCAACGAACCACCTTGCTTTGGCTTACCCTCACAGGGCTGCACCCATTGTCCAACCAGTCCCAGTGAGATGAACCAGGTACCTCAGCTGGAAATGCAGAAATCACCCACCTTCTGTGTCGATCTCGCTGGGAGCTGCAGACTGGAGCTGTTCCTATTCAGCCATCTTGCCAGCAATCCCATTTACGGCTCTTAATGTCCGGTTTTAGTTGAAATACGTAGGGATTTTTGGGGTATATCAGTGTATTTTTTGACACTTCTACTTCCATATTTGATTTGTAAAAACATAACAAACATGTTGGTAATAATTTCTTTTTTTCTCCAGCTTGGCTCTATACCATGACCAAATGGAATTTATGCCAGGAATGCAAGGTTGGCTTAACAGAAAGTTGGCCAGATGTGGTGGCACATGCTTAACCTCAGCACTTTGGGAGGCAGAGGTGGGTGGACTGCTTAAGCCCAGGAGTTTGAGACTGGCCTTGACCACATGGCAAAACCCTGACTCTACTAAAAACACAAAAATTAGCAGGGCATGGTGGTGTGTGCTTGTGGGCCCAACTACTATAGAAACTGAGGGAGGAGGATGGCTTGAGCTCAGGAGGTTGAGGCTGCAGCAAGCCATGACTGCGCAACTTCCTTCCAGCATGGGTGACAGAGCAAAACTCTGTCTTAAAAACATTTGAAAATCACTGTAATGTACCATATTAATATAATGTACCATATTAATAGAATAAAGGACAAAACCCACATGACTACTTCAATAGATGGAATGTATGTTTGTTTGTTGAGTGTTTTTATCATGGAAGGGTTTTGGATTTTGTAAAAGACAAGCTATACAGAAGGAAACATCCTCAACCAGATAAAGGTTATCTATAAAAAACCCACAGCTAGCGTCATAATTAGTGATGAGAGAAGGCTTCTCCCTAAGATCAGAAGACAGGATATCCACTATTGCCACTTAATAAGCATTGTACTGGTGGCTCTAGCCAGGACAGTGGCAGGAGAAAGAAAGAAAAGGCATCCAGATTGAAAAGGAAGAGTTCAAACTATCTCTGGTTGCAAACAACATGACCTTCAATGTAGAAAATCCTAAGGAATCCACAAAAAAGAAAAAGTTTGATGTTGCATGATGCCATGTCAAGCTACACAAGCTGTTTATATACACAAACAATCCAAAAACAGAAAATTCCATTTTTTTACAATTGCAGTAATACTTAGAAATAAATCTAACAAAACTATGCGACTTAGCAAAAATTATAATCCATTGTTAAAAGACATTAAAAACCCAATAAATGGAAAGACATGTTCATGGACTGGAAGGCTTAATATGGCAATATTCTCCACATTGCTTTATGTCATGAATACAACGCTTAGGAAAATCCCAACTGCCTTTTTTTAGTATAGAAATTGACAAGCTGATCCTGAAATTCATAAGGAAATACAAGGGACCTAGAATAGCCAAAACAGCCTAGAAAAAACAAACGTAGGACTCTCACTTTCAAAATTTCCTACAGAGCAACAGAAATCAAGGCAGTGTGGTATTGGCATAAGAAGATATTATAGATCATTATAATACAATTAAGAGTCTATAAATAAACCCATACATCTATAGTTGATTTTTGACAATGGGAAAAAAATCCTTTCCATAAATGGTGCTCTGACAATTGAATAGCCACATGTTAGAAAAATGAAGTCAGATCTCTTTCATATCATATACGAAGATTAACTCAAAATGGATCAAAGACCTAAATGTAGGAGATACAACTATAAAATTCTTAAAACTTAGTTGTAAATATTCATAACCCTGGATTAGGCACAAGCAACCAAAGCAAAAGTAAGTTGGACTTAAAATGAACAACAGTGTTTCAAAGGACATTATCAAGAAAGTGAAATGACTGAGAGTGTGTGATTGTAATCACATGGTGACAACACTTAATCTACAGATTTCTGTTGTATTCTCACCAATTTGTTTTTTTTTTTAGCAGTACTTAATGGGTACATTTTAGAGTCTTCCATTTTGTGTGGAATTAGATCCTCCCCTTCAAATGCTGTAATTAACATTACTTAAAAAAAAAAAACTTGAATATTGAAACCTAAAAAAGTGAAAAGCCCACAGAATGAAGAAATATTTGCAATTTATATGTACATAAAAGAGTAGTATCCAGAATAAAGAACTCCAGCAAATCAACGATGAAATGACCTAATTAAACAGACATTTTTCTTCAAAAATAGACAAATGGCTAATAATCCTACAAGAAGATGTACATTAACCATTAGGTAAATGAAAATCTAAACTATGATGAGATAATACTTCATATACAACTTGGATGGCTACAGCCAAAATAACAACATGTTTTGGTGCCAAGAAGTGAGATAGAAAAGTCCACATACTGTATGTTTCCATTTATATGAAATGTCCAGAATAGGCAAATCCATGGAGACTGAAAGCATATTTAGGAAAATGGGGAAAAGTCAAAGTACTTTTTAATCCCACTTACTAGAAATGACGCCTAGGTTCCTCTATACTTACGTGTAAAATTTTGTTTGCTTGGTAGGTATCTTAAGGTATACATAATTTTCTGTCATTCCTTCATTGGATTTTGAACATTTTCCATGTCATCGACATGGGCTGTTTCCTCCGGTATTTTACTGTCCTCTTGATGCTCTCATTCTAAATCTACATATAAATAAATATTTTAAATAAATCTGTCTGAATTTCATAAGGAAAATTCTAAGAAGCAGAATTATATAATGAAAAGATGATTTTTGTGGCTTTTGTTAACCTCAGATGATGAATAAACCAAAGTTTGTGTAATGGTTTTATTGCCCTTTACCAAGGGGAGAAAAATACACATTACAGAAATAGCAGCAACTTCAATTACAAGCAAAGGTTGATTTTATTCCCACACCCCAATGACTTCTTGTTTTGGTTTCAGCAAATAATTTATTAATAAATGCATCTAGTAAACCTCAAATAGTTATACTGAATATTTAAATCCATTGGCTAAAATTATGGCTTAAACAGTTGATATGTGAACCAAACAACATAATAACTGGGTTTTTAAAAATTAAAATATATAACAAATAAATTACCAAATTTTCTGTAAACCTGCCAAACTTCTTGCCTTGGGGCCTCCTATCTCTATTAGTTGTAAAAGAATGTTGTATAAAAGAAAGGATTCATTCACGGCCTAACCCACAGGAATACAGTTAACTTACTGGTGCCCTGCTCTCAAGAATGTGAGATGAACTCAGCAGCACAGTGTTTTATTTCAGATACTTGAAAAGATTACAGCTCTTTATAATGGTAAATCATTTTTATTGACTGAATATTCACACCACACACAAAAGCAATGCTGGTTCTTCTCCTTAATGGACTAGGATAGGAGAAGAGAGTTCAGTTTAGTTACTTGTTGGGCTGCATGTAGTCACATGCAAAACATTATCTTAAGATTCAGGGAAAGGTGGTTTGAAACAAAGACTTAAATAAAAATAGCACCAGAAGGACCAGGTACCAATAATCACATACTCCACCCATTCGGGAGTTTCATTTTGTGAAATATTATTGCACTTGTAATGTAAAAAGTAAATGATAGTGAATTACCCAACTCAGTAATTTTAAATACTTTGATGTATTCTGAACTAAGCAGTTTCAAAATGGTTTTGAGTTTCTCTTCAAAGGAAACCTGGCTAAGACAACTAAATCTAGCCATTTACTTTAAAAAGCAAGGAGAGAGGACCAAGTTTTGTTTCTAAACTATAACTGCACTATGAGAAAAGAGGCTATTTTAGATAGTGGTACGAATTTGGCCCACATCAAATACATCGTTATTATAAAAATAAACAAGTTTGTTTTTTGTAAAAAATAACATTGCATTCCTTGTTCAAATTGCACAGTACAAACAAGCTGTCTTAATACTGTTATAAGGTAATTAGAATTACATACAGTGGATGGGTGTTTAATCTAAAGCAATTAAGGAGTAAGCAGTTGTTTTCATAATGTATGAAAACAAATTTAAGTCATTTCTAGAAGTATATAAAATATTTTAAGTTTACAATGAAGAATGCATTCTTTACACACTAATTTTTAGTAGCCGTGATAATACGGGATTCAGCAGTCTATTTACATAGAAGTCCATCTTTATTCAATTTACAAAAGCAATAAATAAGAGACCACGTTAATTTGCACAAAACCTGATGCATTTCATGATCAGTGTGACCATTTCTGTTACTTCATGACCAAGCCAGTAAACCTGTCTTCCTCAGTTTTGCAGAGGAGCAAGCCCTGTGTTTGTATGTGTAGACACGCAGAATCCAGCATTAAAACCTTACAAATTATAATATAAGCCCTAAAAATATGAACAGTGCCTTTGAGTATATTTACACAAGAGTATTCACAAAAAGATACTGTTCTTTAATACAAAATAGTTTAGTGGTATCTAAAAGCATAATTGAGAAGAACCCCCTCAGACCTCTGCCCACACTGATCTAATGGGAATCAAGCTTGCTAAGACAAGCACATTAACTCACAGGTAAATAGCTCCCATCAATTCTGGACTGGGATTTAACTGGCTAGTAAAGCCAAGGAGAATGTTTCCATCACACTGGCACATATTGTGCCCCAGGGTAGCAATCTATTCAGGAGGACTGATTAAAGAGTCCAGCTCTATCCAAGGGAGCAAACAGGTAGCTCAAGTACCTGATAGACTATAGCAAGCACCTTAGCATTTATTTTTTAAAAAGCAGTCTGGACATAATGCAGAACCGGGAAATGTGAGAAGATGTAAGTAGTGAAAAAGTAACCTCACCTGGGGCAAAACAATTCCTGTGGTTTAAGAGCTACCAACCTTTGAGTAAAACCAAAATATTCTCATGTACATCTGTACAATATTTACTTTTCACTGTAGCTTAAAATTTTTTTATGAAAGATGCTTTATATCACATTTTTATGGAGTCAAAAAGATTTCTTAGACAAGAAAGAATTCGTTAAAATCTAATAATACTTACCAAAGAGTCTCTGAACTGAGTTCTCCTGTTAAATCATCCAACTATGTTACAACGTTCTGAGTTGCACGCTGCTAATTAATACTGCCCCTTTGTGACAGAACCTCACTGTTGTTAGGACACAGAACAGTCATAAGTCCCATCCTGAAAAGTTTCTTCCTCCTCTGCTTGGGCTGTGTCCTCCTCTTTCCGGCTGATCATACTGCTGCTTCCAACTTCACCCTGGGGGATGCTTCCATGGCTGGAGGAGCCCCTGCTTTCCTCTGCCCGGGGGCTAGTCTGTTCCAGAGTCTTACCCACAGTTATTGGTTGGAAGGCATCTGGCTGGACCTGCTCTTCTGTTATCTCACTGAGCTTCTGCAGTTGTGGCTTAATGATGTTTAAAAATGGCTTATATCCAGGACTATGTAGAGAAAAAAACATTAGCTGATCTGCCATAATTCAAAAGGTTTGGTAGAATGTTATGGGTGAACTTCTACTGAACATTGATATGATATGGCCAATGATAGATTAGGAGGGGAGAGAGGAGGCAAAGAAGGTAGGGAGGAAAGGCTTCTTGGGTGTCCTGCCCAGCAGAGGGGGTTGCACATTGCATAAGCCTGAGGCTTCAGTTTCTAAGCATTAGGGGCAAAGGCTGATGTTTTAGAACCAGTATTAGAACTAAAAATTATATTTTACAATTGAAAGGCCAACAGGAGCTTAGACTTGAAAAAGAACCTTCAGACAACATTTAACCTAAATGCATTTGGCAATTAAGGAAAACCAGATCCAAGTAAGGGAAGTAACTAGCTCCAAATACACACATAACTGGTAATAAAGACAAGGCTAGAGTCCAAGGCTCTTAACTGCAACCACAACTCTTAATTTGGATTTGCTTTTAACTGCCATGGAATGTTAAATTCACATGGACCTTAACTTTGAATCTTTTCAAGTAGATATTTGTAGACTATTGCTTTCAATTCCACAGGGCTGCAAATCTGAAGTTCCAGTCTAATTCTAAGCTCATTTGCACTGCATCAATCTTAAGTCAGTGATATACATTCACACAATAATTTATACACTGACCAACAGTGTAACTTTACTCGATGGATATTACCCATTTAAACAGCTGGGTATAGAATGATTACTAAAGAAAGTAGCTTAAAAATGAACATATAATAAATAATATATAATAAATATAATACATGAACCATAACTAAGCCTTAATGTGAAAGGACAGGATTCACCAAAAGACATGGAAGGACACCAAGCCTAAGGAAAGCAGCACTTACCAGTCTGTAGAGGCCCATCGGTCCACTGCATGGAGCCCTGTCTTTATGTTCTGTAACATCTCTCCATCTACCTCTGAAGACTGTGTAATAACCAAAATCTGATTGATTATTGAGGATTCTCTAAGAATCAGGCCTATAACGATGCACCAGTCCAGGCACCCTGCCTCCATGAAAATGTGTAGCAAATACCTAAATATAAGCAGTAACAAAATGATTTATGCTAAGGAAGATCTATAAGATGTACAGAAGTGCAATGATTATTAGGAAAGTAGCCCCATACCTATTTGCCCAAATACTCTGAGTGGGCATTATGTGATTTCAAATAGCCAAGAAACTCACCGAAGCTGGACCTGGGATTTATGAGGCCCTTTACTGGCCAACTCCATGGAAATGTGCTCCAGCTCTGACTGAGTTAAACTGAGTGTAGAGAAATTTTCATCCACCATTGTCCAGTCTCCATCCACCATGGAGCTACTTTCAGTCAAGTCTGTGGCTGAACCAATACTGCATTCATCACCTGATGGAGAATTGCCAAAAGTTACAACCAGCTTCTTGGAGAAAATATATTTTCCTTTAATTTTAAATATTAGCTGTCCCTCAGATGTTGATTTCTAAGGATCTTGAAACGAAAACATGAAATCCATGGCTAAAATTACCATGTGAACATAGAAGACATTTAAAGAAAGAATTAGATAACCGACATTAACATTTAGATGGAAAAATATACTACCACCACCTATGAAGCAGTCTTCCCCACCTCCCTCAATAAAATCTAGCTAGAGTTTGACCAAGTCTTTACATTCAGCTACTACAGGAAATACAGAGGAAACTGTTAAATTAAACCATGAAGATGTAATAGCAAAATCATTATTGTGAGAAAATCCATAAAACCAAATTTCTTCCATGAATAAACTGCAAGGAAGGGAAAAGGAGATGGTGGGGGAACATCCACTTAAAAAGAGAATTAAGAACACGATCACAATATGTGAACCTTATTTAAACTTAACCTATACAAAATTATGATGTCTATGAAACAATTACAAATCTGAATACTTAAATGGTTATTTGATGGTACCAAGGAATTATCCAGTTTTTATAGGGATGATAATGGTATTTTGGTCATAATTCTTAAAGAGTCCTTGTAGGAAAAATACTGAAATATTTATAGATAATATGTCATGGATTTTCTTCAGTTAATACAAGAGTGGGGAGGTACACCAAACATATGTGGCCATTAGTGATGTAAGCTGAGTGACGGCCACATGGGGGAGGGAGGGGAACCCACTATATTATTAACTGTACTTTTTAATATATTTGAAATTATCTCTTTAAAAAAGTTTTCTAAAGTAATGGCACCATCTCACACTCATTAGGATGACTACTATCAAAAAACTGAAAGTGACTGTTGGTGAGATGTGGAGAAAATAGAACCCTTGTCCACTGCTGATAATTTAAAATGGTGCAATTGCTATGGGAAACATGGCGATTCCTCAAAAAAAATGCAAGTAGAATTATGACCCAGCAGTACCATTTCTGGATATATATACCCAAAATAACTGAAAACAGAGTCTCACAGAAATATTATATACCCACGTTCATAGCAGCATAATTCACAATAGCCAAAAGTAAAAGCAACCCAAGTGTCCATCATCAGAAGAATACACAAAACTTGGTATCTGCATACAAAGGAATAAAACATGCTCCAACAAGGATGAACATGAGGACATTATGCTAAGTGAAATACGCTGGTCAGAAAAAGACAAACACTTATGAAGTGCCTAGAATAATCAAATTCAGAGAGAAAAAATAAAATGGTGGTTGCCAGTGGCTGGGGGAAGAAGGGATGGGGAGCTGTTGTTATTAAATAACATATACAGAGTTTTCGTTTTCAAGATGAAGAGCATTCTGGAGGTTGATTGCAGAACAATGTGGGCATAATTAACACTACAAACTGCTTAAAAATGGTTAAGCTGTTAAATTGTATATTCTACCACAATTTAAAATAAAACTAATGAGATCTGTAAGCCTCCTCACATAGCAGAAGCTCAGGTAATAGTGATGACAGACTGATAATCAAACATTAGACAAACACCTGGCCACTAAAAAAACTGCAAACTCAGACAAATTGTTCTTTAAGTTACTATACTGTATAACCCTATGCCAACACAAATTGCTTCAAAACCTCTTCAGTTTGTAGTTTACCCATTACTATAGAGCAGAGGTTGGTGTACATTTTTTTGTAAAAGGGCCAGATAGTAAATATTACAAGCTTTTAAGGCCAAGAGGCAAAATCAAGGATATTATGTAGGAACTTACATAGCAAGAGAAAAAGCAAATGTCCACAATTTTTATTGATGAAATAAAAAACATTACCTCCTCACATATTCCAAAAGAAAAAAATAAAAAACATAAAAATGGAAATGGAGTAAAATTTGTTATGAGCCACATCTAATTATGATAAAAATGGAATTCTTTATATGAGGATAACATTTTGCTTACTTGGGGCTCAAAGTTAGTGCTTCCTTATCATCAAAATTGATTTACAACGATTCATCTATTAATGTTGATCTGTACTATTTATTTTGTTCACGTAAAATAAATATGGCAAAGTACAGTCAAGGCCAATCTGGCCTTGTTCTACAAACTTTCTACCTCTCCAGTGGATACAAATGGTTAATCCTGCATCACGACAGAAAAAGAGTGAAGCGCTATCTCTGAAGTGCTATAGCACATAAACTTTCTTCAAAGGAAGTGAAGAAGAGCTAGGATTTAAAATGACATTTACCTTTATTAGATAAAGGTGACAAGAAGGCATCTTGCATTTGTGGTCCATGGGATGAAGCTGTGTCTATCTCATGATGGGTGGGGCCAATGTTGCTGAGCCAGCTCTGACTTCGCTGGATGTTGGAGATGCCAGCATCCATCTCAAGGTTTAAAAATGGGTCAGCTGATTGAGACTTTAACAGCTGCTCTCCCACTGCAGAGTGGGTCCGAAAACAAACAATGGAGGAAGAAATTGAAGATGCACACACTGACATTTTCAATTCAGCTCTTTTAGCTTCCCCCACCTGCCTACCCAATAAGAACAGTTCAAAAGCAATTACTGTCCTATACTGTATCAGCCACCCCAAAACTAGAGACGTGGGATTGTGTAACAATGGACTGACCATACAATACCACCTAACAGTTATATCATCCTATCTCTTACTGGAGCTAGGCAAAACTTTATTATGTTGATCTTCTAAGTGATTTGCTTTGGCTCTTAAGATAACATGAAGTTTCCAAATGCCAAAGTTAAAAGTTTTGGTTTCAATATTCATAAGTAATAATAATTAGAAGAGTCTTCATAAAAAGACCTGAATTTTAAAACTTTAAATTTTTATTTCAGCAAAATATACACTTTCAGTTTGTCCTCTTCTAGTTTAGAAGGTGGCCTTACTGTTCCCCTGGAATGAGTTTTGTCAGTTTACTTTGAGGTCCATGTCTATCTGATTCCAGAACTCCTTCCCACAATAACACAAGCATAGCAGCTTTTATATTCAGGCAGTTCTCAACTTCTTTATAATCCAAGAATGATTAGATTTTTGAATTAGACTTCAAGGTCACAAGACTTAGAGACACACGTTCTACTTTATTTACATCTTTGGTCAAACAGTGGGCATTCCAACTCATGTGCAAAAAGTTGGCTTTTATCCATTCCTAAGTTTGGAATGAAAATAATTCCTTGAATATCAACTAATAGCAAAATGTGTAAATACATGGAGTAAAATACAATTCTCCTTGTACAAGTGACATGAAGTCTACATTACCAGTTCGGTATTTTCCATTTTTGAAAGGAGAACTGATAGAAGAGGCTGGGATGATTGGAAGTGGCCACAGGAAATCTTTGTGGAGTCTCTTCAGGGCTATCACAAAGTTGTCTACCCGGGCGGCTCGGGTACGTTCCTTGCATAGCCAACTAATTAGTTCAAAGCCCAGCTGGGCTGCAAAGCAGCCAAGGTCCTTTAACCTCACATCTTCTAAGAGGCGCCGAGCATGTCTCCAGAGCATCATGTCAATATACATGTTCTCAGCACAGTCACTGTCTTTGCTCCATCTGTAAGTGGAAACACAAGAAAGCTACAGAATAATCTTTACTGGAGGATTTCACATACTTATTACGCAGAGGTACTGATAAAGCTGACAAGGAGATAAGAGATCCATGATCTAATTCTGACTGACAATGAAGATAAAGTATCAACGCTTCTCCTCCGTGTTACACCACAACCCTCGGAACACAGTAGGCCAAGACACATTTGTAGAATGAATACAGGGAACAGGAAAAGGGGGATGGAAGAAGTCAGACCAGGAAGCAGGTGATGGGTGGCTGACGGAAAGAAAGGCAGCAAACCTCTATGCTGTATTTGAAAAGCCCAGTGAAAAGAGAGGAGGAGGACACATCAAACAAACTAGGGATAGAGAGGCAAAGTGAAATTGAATTTCTCAGTGTGAGTCATGCAGACATATGAAAAGAAAACCAACTTTTTTTTTCTTAAATGACAAGGTTTCACAATGTCACCCAGTCTGGAGTGCAGTGGTGTGATCATAGGTCACTGCAACCTCAAACTCCTGGGCTCAAGCTATCTTCCCCACCTCAGCCTCCCAAGTAGCTGGGACTACAGGTACTTGCCACCATGCCTAGCCAACGTATTTTTATTTTTGCAGGGATGGGATCTTGCTGTGTTGCCCAGGCTCATCTTGAACTCCTGGTCTCAAGCAATCCTCCCACCCTGGCCTCCCAATGTGCTGGAATTACAGGTGTGAGCCACCTTGCCAGTCCTGAAACCAATTTTTAAAAATTACAACTTGACTAAGTATAGTCTCTCATTCCTGACTCACATGAGCTAATGTGGGGGAACTGGTTTGGTAACTGGATAATGTGGTGCTTTAAGTGAGAGGCAGTTTAGTGGTGGGGTAAAGAGCCTAGTCTCTGGTGCAGTACTGCCTGGATTCGGATCTTGGCTCTGCCACTCATTTGTTGTGTGAACATAACTAAGTTTATTTTCCTAGGCCTCTGTTTCTTCACCTATACAATGTGGATAACCCTCACAGAGTTGTTTAAAATAGGACCTATGTATGTAAATGCTTAGAATAAGGCCGGGCATGTAGTAAGCACTTGTTAAAAAACAGTAAAACAGGCGAGGCGTGGTGGCTCATGCCTGTAATCCCAGTACTTTGGGAGGCGGAGGCAGGCGGATCACCTGAGGTCGGGAGTTTGAGACTAGCCTGACCAATATGGAGAAACCCCGTCTCTACTAAAAATACAAAATGAGCCAGGCGTGGTGGTGCATGCCTGTAATCCCAGCTACTTGGGAGGCTGAGGCAGGAGAATCGCTTGAACCTAGTAGGCAGAGGTTGCAATGAGCCGATATTGAGCCACTGCACTCCAGCCTGGGCAACAAGAGCGAAACTCCATCTCAAAAAACAAAAAAACAAAAAACCCCAGTAAAACATGACAATAACAAACATTCAATGAGCTCTCACTATGTGCCCAAGCACGGTAGTAAGAATATAAACATACGTTCATGTTGTCCTGGGGAAAAAAAAGAGAATATGAACAATATAAAACAAAGGATTAGGTAAGGAAAAAAATGAGACAAGAACATAAGAACATAGGAAGGAATACACAGGCTTCACAAACCAGAGGAAATTCTCATGATTTTATAACGTTAGTGTGAATTCACTGTCATCTCTCAGAAGACAATATCGCATCTATGGGTGATAGTCATTTCAGTCTCCAGCATACAATTCATTTGGCTCCCCCACTGTGTAATAACTTCTCTAATCAATAGGTAACAGGAGTGTCAAATGCATTAGCACTAAATTTTTATCAAAAGGTATAATTAGAAGGAAAGGTAAAATTACTGACTTTAAGAAGGCTTTTGGATTACCTACAGATTTATCTATCTTCCTTTTGGTCCTCTATCATCGGAGGTAATTTAAAAGTTTGTTGCATTTTCAAATCAAAACCACAACGTGATGCCACCTTACTCCTGCAAGACTGACCATAATCAAAAAACAGTAGATGTTGGCATGGATGTGGCCATCAGGGAACACTTCTACACTGCTGGTGGGAATGTAAACTAGTACAGCTGCTATCGAAAACCGGGTGGAGATTCCTTCAAGAACCAAAAGTAGAACTACCATTTGATCCAGCAATCCCACTACTGGGGATCTACCCAGAGGAAAAGAAGTCATTATTCAAAAAAGATACTTGCACGCACATTTATAGCAGCACAATTCAAAACTGCAAAATCGTGGAACCAACCCAAATGCCCAACAATCAACGAGTGGATAAAGAAACTGTTGTATATACGTATCTATGATGGAATACTACTCAGCATTTGCAATGACCTGATGAGATTGGAGAGTATTATTCTAAGTGAAGTAACTCAGTATGTTCTCACTGATATGTGGGAGCTAAATCATGAGGACGCAAAGGCATAAGAATGATACAATGGACTTTGGGGACTTGGGGGAAAGGCTGGGAGGGGGCGAGGGATAAAAGACAACAAATCTGGTCCAGTGTATACTGCTCAGGTGATAGGTGCACCAAAATCTCACAAATCACCACTAAATAACTTATTAATGTAACCATATACCACCTGGACCCCAGTAACTTATGGGAAAAAAAAGTTTGTAGCATCTGGCCGGGTAGGGTGGCTCATGCTTGTAATCCCGGCCCTTTGGGAAGCAGAGGCAGGTGGATCCTTGAGGCCAGGAGCTCTAGACTAGCCTGGGCAACATGTTGAAACCCCGTCTCTACTAAAAATACGAAAATTAGCCAGGTGTGGTGGCACATGCCTGTAATCCCAGCTACTCGGGTGGCTGAGGCAGGAGAATCGCTTGGACCTGTGAGGCGGAGGTTGCAGTGAGCTGAGATGGTGCCACTGCATTCCAGCCTGGGCGACCCAGTGACACTCTGTCTTAAACAAACAAGTTTGTTACATTCAGAACAGGTACATCAAGATCTATTCCAGAAAAAGGGGCAGAAACTATTCAAAGGGTACTGAAGTGAACTTGGGAGGAAGAAAAAGGGGAAGCCTTCTGTGTGGCCTCTGCTTTTTGGGAATGGAAAAAGAAACTGCAATTGGATTAAATAGTTGTTTCCATTAAGACCTAATTTTGTAAATGTCTTGAAATGCAATGTGTCATGAATGCCCAAAAAGCAGTAATGGCTCTTTATTATTTTACCTTTTTCCAGAGGGACCAGATGGCATACTTAGTGTTTTCTGTAGACTGAATTTACTGGGAGGAACATTTTCAGCTGACTGGGATAAACTGATGCTTCGATTCCTGAAGAACTCAAATCCACCACTTGAACTGGGTTCCTAGGATTACACACAATATGCAGTACCGTTAGAGAAAGATGCTACGTGGGTGTATGGCCTAGAGAAGATGTATAACTTTTGCAACTAACCTGAGCTGTGGGTGTGGATGGAGGTGTCTCAGATTCTCCAGAGCCAATGGCTTTAAGAAATCGAATCATGTGTCGACAAAGGTCCCACTTGCCTTGTTCTAGTGCTGTGTTGAATAGAAGGGTAGCATGTTGCCTACTTACTGCAGGGACTTCCATATTCTACAAAAAAAACAACCAAGACAGCATTCTTTTTATAGTACACAATTTGGGAAGATATGAGCAATTCTTTATCTCCAGTTTTCTAAACTCAAAGAATGTAGCCACACCACCACAGGGGTTAGTTTAATAGTAAGATTAAAAAGTACCATACAGGCTGGGCGCAGTGGCTCACGCTTGTAATCCCAGCACTTTGGGAGGCCGAGGCGGGCGGATCACGAGGTCAGGAGATCGAGACAACGGTGAAACCCCGTCTCTACTAAAAATACAAAAAATTAGCCGGGCGTGGTGGTGGGCGCCTGTAGTCCCAGCTGCTTGGAGAGGCTGAGTGAGGCAGGAGAATGGCGTGAACCCGGGAGGCGCAGCTTGCAGTGAGCCAAGATGGCGCCACTGCACTCCAGCCTGGGTGACAGAGCGAGACTCTGTCTCAAAAAAAAAAAAAAAAAAAAAAAAGTACCATACAAGGAAAAGCGAGGCAAGTACTCTTCTGGTGTATGTAAACTATAATTTATTAAACTCCCACTACATGCCAGATACTGTACATATACTTTAAGTCATTATTTCATTTCTCCCAGTGACTCTGCAGATAGGCATATCATTTGTATTTTACAAGTGAGGAAACTGAGTTAAGTAAATTGTTGAAGATCAGCAGAAAAGGAAGAAAAAAAAGGGAGGTTTGCCCGACTCCAAAAAAGGTCAGGTCCGTCTCCTGTTGCTGAGTTTTCTGAGGATGTGACTAAAATCTTTGCTTTGGGCAATAGCAAGTAGTAAAGTTCTGCTGCACATTCAGAATCCTCCATTTTTCTTTCACAAATTTAACCTGCCTATCTTGGTCTTTATGGAAAGGTGCCTAATAGACAACTGTAATTGTAGTTATTATCTGCCAATCCATAGCAACTTAGGAATTCTGTTGCAGAAAAAATTACATTGTCAGGGAGATCAGGGAAGTTGCAGGGAGTGACCCAGAACCAACAAACAGCTGCATTTACTTTGATTCTATTTTTAAAACCCTATCTTTTTCTTTAGGGTTAGCCATGGAATCATACTTCAAGGCCACCTGGCCTCTGCTTGAGTGTCTCCTCTGGTTTCAGTCCATTGTCATGAAGCAAAGAAGCTGACAGGAAATCTGCTTCAGGCAGAGATTCAAACCAGGTTTATGGTTAGCTTCTTATATCAATGAAAACAACTTTGCAGTAACTGGAAAGAATCTTTAAGTGTAGCCTATCAAATAACCAACTGTCAAGCCCTTTTGTCAAATATCTAATGAAATCAGTTTTCAGGAGTTGCAAAGAAGCCATTATTTTGAGAAAAACTGTGTGCTATGAGGGTCTTTGCTGTGGCAGGTCTGAGCCTTCTCAGCTTGCTTTGGGTAAGACTAGCTCAAGGTGCTCTGTGTTATGACCATGCTCTAATAAGTGTCCCCTCAGCAACCCACACTGAAAGGAAGCAAAGCTACTGTTGTGGGAAGCTCAGACAAACTCACTAATATCTCAAATAATACTTTCTTTGCTATGTTTCTTATGTAATATTTCAATAATCTTATGTAATATTTCTTACATGTTCCTATTACATGTATTCTAATTTACATATTAAATTTCCTCAATATATTAAATTTTCAAAATACTACTCTGAACTCATTAATCTGTGTTAGGCCTATTTATGGACAATGGAAAAAATATCTCTGCAATGTTACTTTATGACATTCAAAGGAATCTGAATTCTTCCAAATTAAAGATATAAACAGAAAATTTGACTATGAATTCCTTAAACACAACCATGGTGTCAAAACAGGACATTTCTATTTTTCTAAGTTTAAGCTCATTAATTCTTGCCCCTTTATAAGAAGAGAATTGTTACCTGTAAGATAATAAGGTAGGAGGCAGCTGTGTCCAAATCCTGAGCCATCAAACATTCCTCAAACAAGTCCTTAGGGTTTCCAACAGCTGCAAAAAGGTAATTCCACAGAGCATATTCGGTCTTCCTGGCACAATGGACAACTGTCTGCAGGAAGAGGGGGAACTCGGTGATAAATTTTGCCACAGTGGGAAGCAGTGGGTCGGGAATGGGCTCCCGTGAGGTAGCTTCTTCTTCCAGTACTTCGTGGAGCATGAGCTCCAGCACATGAGGGAAGTAAGGTAATGTGGCACAGGACTGGGCCAAGAGCAAGGCTTGCTCCCCAAGGTTTCTGACCAGAAGTTGACGTAGAATGTGGTGGAGGTAGATCTGAGAGGTTCTCTCCACAACACAGAAAGGGAAGAGCACCTCCAGCTGTTCTCTAGCATTGTTCCGAGTATACAAAGAATCATAGAGCAAAGTGTCATTGACAGCACCAAGGACCAAAGCATCTTCAAAAAGAACAGCTAGCGGGTAAATGTTGATGTGGAAAGGCAGCATGATCCGCTGGGACAAGAAGGAATGGGGCTTGCGGTGATCCCTAGGGAAGAGAGGGAGCCAAACTTTCATCCCTGCACCACCACAGCTCAGCCAGAGGGCCTCCAGAAGGTGACGTTTCTGTTTATTTGCTCGACACGTTGTCCAGACATTTTCAACAGACTGGGCTAGTACAACAGGAGGACAGAATGGCAGCTGGAGAAGGAGAGACAACAATCAAGTTGTTTTCCTATTAAATCTGCAGGTTCTTAAGTTCCTAGGTACTAGTTTACTAAGTCTTTCAAATGATAGTACAGTATCTTTTTGGGAAAAGCAAAGAGATCTAATTAGAATTAGAGTTAATAAAAGTATCCTGGCCTTTTAAAGTATATACACTTAAATCTGAAAACAAAACACCCCATGAACTTCACCAGTCTATCCCTATTTTTTCCATTAGAACTAGCAATGAATGATGCCTAAGCAGTAACATATGGAGTATGGAACACTTCATGATCATTTTGGGACCTTATCCTCCAGTCAGTCAGTCTTACAGCCAGAGGCTTAAGACTAATTTTATGGACTTAATTTCTCCTTTCCAAATCATAAAATACTCTTCTCTTAAATTCTTTCATTCCTTCATCCTCATCCCGTACCTTTTTAATGTTTGAAAAGAAATGACTTGCACTTTACTCACAAGTTTCCTTTGGTTATTAGGGTTACTGTCCTTCTCCCGGATCTGTGGGCCTGACCTGTCCCTCTGCATCATGATGAGCTGTCCTGCCAGGTTTAACATAATGCTCTCTGCACCCCGAGCCTGAAATTTAAGAAAAAGCAGCTAAATTCATACTTCTGTATCGGTATGCTTTCCGCATCTCCCCCCAATCCATAAGGTTTACAGGTTAAACAATCTACAATATTTATTGAGGTTGTACTATGTACAGCCATTCTGCTAGGCTCTGTGGGAATATAAGGAGCTTTCTGGCTAGGATGGTACAAACCCTAACACATAATGCAATTAATGAATGCCACCAGTGACATAAGACTGAAGGCAGAGTTGAATTATCCTGAAAAAACTAAGAGAACTTTAGAAGTTTATAAAAATGCGAGATCACTTCAGTGATCTAGCTGCCATAACAACAGGAAGTTTAAAAGGAGGCAGTGAACCTGACGGATGAGGAAGACATACACGAGTGGGAGTAAGGGTTGGTACTCTGATGGAAGCGTGCAATGAAAACGAAGACATGGAACTATTGGGAAAGTGAGAACAGTCTGGCTAGACTAGGGACATTATGAAAACAAAGCTGGATGGTAACAGACCTTCAAGGAGGATTCAGAAAGCCAGGTAAAAGAGCAGCAGGAAAGAAGCCGCTACTTATGGTTCTTGAATAAGACAGTTACTTAAAAAATCAGAGTTAATCAGGATAGGTTACTGAGGAGAGGCAGATTTCATGGGTGTTGACTTCAGAAATGACAAAATAGTCTGCCTTTTTATAATGAAACATTTCAATCAAACCTCAAAGAGCCTAGTATAATGATTTCCTATTGAGCCCTATCACCCAACTTAAACCATTATGCACATTAAACTTTGAGCAGCCCTGTTTTAAAAGGAATCCCAGATATCACGTCATTTCCATCTGTAAAGAGGAAGGAACATTTTGGTTAAAAAAAAACAGAACTTACTGCTATCCTAGACATGAAAGGCAGAAAAAGAGATGAACCAAAGACGATTTCCTGGTTAGCTGAGGTGCTAGAGAAGTTGAAGTTATCATCACTGATAGAAGATAGGAAGCGAAATTAGGGAAAGGAAAACCAAAGAGTTTCCTTTTTTCTTTCTGGCTCATTTAATTTGGGAAAAAAAAAAAAAAATCTTAAGACTTCCAAGTAACAATGTGAGCAATGACTAAATCAGAGATGGCTGTACCAGCATCAGCTTAAAGGTGAGGCTGGGCCAGGCTGGGCACGGTGGCTCACACCTGTAATCCCAGCATTTTGGGAGGCTGAGGTGGGTGGATCACGAGGTCAGGAGTTCGAGACCAACCTGGCGAAAATGGTGAAACCCCGTCTCTACTAAAAATACAAAAATAAGCCGGGCGTGGTGGCAGGCGCCTGTAATCCCAGCTACTTGGGAGGCTGAGGCAGGAGAATCACTTGAACCTGGGAGACGGAGGTTGCAGTGAGCCAAGACTGAGCCACTGCACTCTAGCCTGGGTGACAGAGCAAGACTCCGTCTCAAAAAAAAAAAAAAAGGTGAGGTTGGTAAACTGAAGGAGACAGATGTCTCTCAGGCACAGTAGCCAGGGAAAAAAGAGCAGCGGGCCATCACCTGAGCTTTTGGAAGACAAAAGAGAAATAGGGAAGCACAATGCTGTATATGCTATATAAACAGAAGGAAAGAATTTCGGGGAGGAAAGAGTGACTATTCAAAACTTGTGGGATTGTGTCCCAGGCTTTGCTGCATGCTGGCTGGCTGAATTTAAGCTAGCAATTATCATTTAGGGTTCATCAAGAAAACAGCAGCCACCCTATATATATTCTAGGTGCAAAATACTTGGTTATACAAACTATTTTTGCTTACTGCTTTCAGATTCTACAGGGGATTGTGTATAAAGAAATGACTAAATAAAAAAATTGGGTATCTATCCAGAAAGTAATTTGGAGGTATGAGAAGCGAACATGGAATTTAGGTGTGTGGGAACCAGAAGAGTCAGACACCTGGATAACAGTAAAATGTAGCTAGATGGCAGAGGAAAAAGAAAAAGACACAAACACTTGCAGCAAAACAGCACGACTGGGGATTACATACACTAAAACACTTCAAAAGACCTGAAAGGCATTTACTGTAATTCACCACAATATGAGTAATGTTTATAATGACTACCATAAGTTTTAAGATGGTAGATTTCACCACATTTCATACCAATTCATTAAAAAAGTACACTTCTCTTTTCTTCAGTGAGTGGGTATTATCAGTATCTGATCTTAGTATTCAACACTTTCTGATGTTAAAGATGACTGCAACAGCACTCTCAGGCAACTTTAATAAAGCTTTCAGAAAAAGCAAGGGCTACCTGTATGCCCAAAATCCTAAATTTGAAGGAACCCCAAACTCAATCTCTTACCCTAAAAAAACCCCTGGCAG
Organism: Hylobates moloch; assembly: GCF_009828535.3. Classification (NCBI taxonomy): domain Eukaryota; kingdom Metazoa; phylum Chordata; class Mammalia; order Primates; family Hylobatidae; genus Hylobates; species Hylobates moloch. The sequence continues at coordinate 72,916,869 of NW_026652294.1, forward strand.
ATGATTCTCTATGAGAGTTTCAGTAACAAGGAGCTCACTCTCATGGAGAGACTATCTTGCTGTTGAAGAGTTTTCACTGTTACTATTTTTTTTTTGAAAACTTTAGTATTAAATGAAAACTTTCTTTGCTCTAGCATTCTTTGTCTTCCCTCTATGGTAATCAGTCAATTTTAACTTCTTAATTGCTCTAGCCAAATTAAGCACCTTCTCTTTGTGAAAGGCCCTCTCAAAATATGGTATCCACGACTACTAATGCCACTGGTTGCCTACTCTATCTGGGATATATAAGCGTCCTTTTTTAAATATGAAAACTTTAAACATGATTAAAAGTATGGAGAATAGTATAATGAACTTTCACACTGCCATTATCCAGAGTCACAATTACCAAGATTTTGCCTTATGTGCTCCATCCATCCCTTATTTTTTTTTCCAGTTTTGTCAGAGTATTTTCAAGTAAGATACGCTACCCATTTTGCTTCTACATGTTTAATATGCATTCCTAAAATATATGGGCATCTGCTTACATAGCTACAATGCTAGTATCACATCCAATAAAATTTACAATTATTCCCTACTTTCTCTCTCCATTAGTATTTAAATATCCCTAATTGTTTCAACAGTGTCTTTTCATAGCTGGTTTGAATGAAGATACAAATGAGCTTACTGACTTGGTTCTGCAGGGTAGTGATTATCACATTCGCCTCACAAATGAGTTTTACCCACTGCATTTGGTTTTTATGGCTTCAAAGTCTTATTTAATCTAGAAGACTCACTCCTTTTTCCCCCATGTTAGTGACTTGTAGCTGTCCAACAGAATGTCTTGTATTCTGCTTCCTTGTGGTGGGGAAGATGACTCTCTATACTTGATTTGATTTGGGTTGAAGATTTTTGGCAATAATTCTTGTGAACTTCATGTTATATCATCTCAAGAAGCATACCATATCTGGTTTTCCCATTTTTAGTGATAAGACTGATTAGTTCCTCAGGACTGCAAAATGATTTTTAAATTGTCACTTTTTTCCTCACCTTTTATCTAAACTTCTGTAAAACAGTATATTCCCTTATCAATTAGGAATAACTGATTACCATTAAATATGGTTTGCAGAGGAAATGGGAGCTGTATTTTAAAGGAGAAAACCAATTTTACCTATACAAGGGAGACCAAGGCCAAGCATGGTGACTCATGCCTGTAATCCCAGCACTTTGGGAGGCCGAGGTGGGCAGATCATGAGGTCAAGAGATTGAGACCATCTTGGCCAACATGGTGAAACCCTGTCTCTATTAAATATACAAAAATTAGCTGGGCGTGGTGGCGTACACCTGTAGTCCCACCTACTTGGGAGGCTGAGGCGGGAGAATCGCTTGAACCTGGGAGGCAGAGGTTGCAGTGAGCCGAGATTGCACCACTGCACTCCAGCCTGGCGACAGAGTGAGACTCCATCTCAAAAAAAAGAAGAAGAAGAAAAAAAAAAGGGAGACCAAGATGCTTAAGGGGTCTAGAACAAACATCACATGAAATAGTTGGAGATATGGAAGTATTTAGCATGCAGATAAGAAGACAGAGAGGTTTGAGGAGAGAAGGAGAAGCCAAGGAATGATAACTGTCTGCAGTTATTTTAGGGGTCATCATCATGTGGAAGAGGGGTTAGCTTTTACAATGTCTTCTTACAAAGAATAGAGAACTGGGATAGAAGGTAACAAAATCGATTTTAGATTCATATAAGTAATATTAAATTCCCCATAACTGGATAGTCTAGTCTAGTCTGTTTTCTAATTATTTTATGGAGTGTTGAGGTTTGATGGAAATGCCTCGATAGGAAGTAAAAGACAGACTGCCCAAACAGGGATGACAAATAAATCTACATAGAATTTTCCTCTGACAGTAGGTTCCCAGGTGACATGAAGTTTAGAAACCACTGAAATAGAAAGTTGTGCAACGTGGGTCCTGGTCGCCCTACTTCTTACCCTGTTACTTTACCCAGAAACTATGGGATTATACTTTCTCTTTCCTCATAATTAACTAATTATAAAGCCCTTGCTATTCTATACTCATTCTACTTCTTTCCATATCCTTTTTCACTGCCCAAGTTCAGACTATGAACACCACTGACCTAGATCATTACAATGACCTCCCAGTTGCTCTCCCTACAGTAGTTTTGTCTTACTCCAGTTCATTTTCCTCCTTACAGTAAACATTATAAAGCTTAGATCTAATAATACCCACCTTAAAACACTTCAGACTTAAAGTCTAAAATTATCAATGTTATCTACAAGACTCATATCCTCTTTCACTTTCCAAGTCCCAGTCCCTCTAAAATTCTTCCAATTCCCTGAGTGTGTCATGTTCTGCCTTGTCTATTGGCCTTTGCACTACTGTTCCTTCCACCTGAAAATCCATCCCCTCTTAACTTAGATAATCTCTGCTTATTCTCCTGGTTTTAATTTAAATGATACAGAAATCTCTGATTATTCAGACTATAATAGATTTTTGTTATATGCTCTCAGAGTAATGTATACTACTTTTTGGTACACATAAGAGGAACAATTCATTATGTATGTAATTATTTAATTTAATGCCTGAGCAGAAACCATGACTTTTTAATTTGCCACTGCAACCCAGCATTCTCATATAAGGTACATTTTAGACACTTAGTATTTATTTGCTGAACAAATACTTCCTAATATGGACTCAAATACTAAAAACAGAGATGTAAACTCCAAAGACTTTTGGTAATGGAATGGTACCTGCTGTGGCATTTTCAAGGTGATTCCATTCTCTGTACTCACTGATGTCAGAGTGACAGATACCACCAGGAAAGGGTGAGGAATGTAGCGTGACATGGAAACCTCCTGAAGAACTTGAATACCAGCAGTAGTATTTGGACTGTAAAAACAAAAGAAACCCATATACATCAACAACAATGCTAATAAGATTTTCTTTCTTTTCCACTAGTAATAGTATTAGATTTCACGCTTATGGAAGACTCAGATGTCTTACTACCTATCATCTTCTCCCCATATATCCTTCGATCAGGAAGTGGGCAAGGTTGAGGGGAACCAGAGAACATACATGGGGATGAGAGAGAAAGAAAGGGAGTAACAAATAGGAGGGAAGACGAAAACTAGGGAAGAAGCCATAAGAATACAAATATTTAAGTGGAAAAAACTAGTTGGTTGAGAAAGAATGATGGTTCAATCACTGAGGCTAGTGAGATGTCTTAATTTTTACCTTGCATTACTCCTCAATCCCTGTACTGTTTCAGTAAATACATACTTCAATTAACCTCCGAGAATAAAAATAGAACTCAAGAGGTGTGGTCTAAATATGTTGCAAGTAGACTAGATGCCAAGACAAATATAAGGCAATGTGCAGCAGCAACAACACTGCTGATTTTTTACTGCCCCAGACTACAGCCATCTAGCTCAGTGGAAATATAAGTCAGTTTGCTAAGGACATGCTTCCTACAGTCTTAAAGTTGTAGAACTCCTTCAAATTCCTACCAAGTATCGAGGGCACTAGGAGAGTCAGTAACCATTTATTTTCAAGGTTGTGAAAAAAATTTAGTATCTAAGGGTTTACCTCATCCCAAACTCGATTTTTTTCAAACGACTCCAGGAAGATAAGCTAAAGAAGTTAGTGCAGGATATTTCTTTTTCCTTAGCTATTATATCAATATCACTAATTAAAACTCCTTGCTTTTTTTTACTTCTAACAAAAACAAGATTGAATATAAAAGTGGAATAACTGTTTTGAGAAAACAAAAACTACAAAAGAGAAACATGATTAAATAGGAGCAAAAAGTGACTTCTCATATGCCGGATACTTACCCATCAGATTTTCTTTCAATACTGTAAAGGCATATTGAACAGTCTGCTCTAAATACTATTACCATGTCCTGGAAGACACTAAGCAGTAATGTTTCTGCTTGTGCTTTGGTGACATGAGCAAAGGCATTGTCCAGATTTGATGTTCGCAGGTATACTCTAAGCTGAAGAAAACAAAAATAAAGAAAATTATAAAAACAAGATAACTACTAGGGATGACCAAATACTTTAAACATGCTGTTTTTATCTTCTGACTTTTTTTTTTTTTTTTTCAGTAACAGGAGTTAAAAGAACTATCTAAGCTTTAACAATAAATGGATTATGTTTACATATTTTTGCAGACTAGGCTCATTCTATGAGTAGGCAAAAAATGAAGTGACCAAAACTGAATGTACTATTGTAAAATATTCCTTTTAGAGCTGCTTTACTTAAAGACGGGGTCTCACTCTGTTGCCCAGGCTGGAGTGCAGTGGCATGATCTCGGCTCACTGCACCCTCTGCCTTCCGGGTTCAAGCAATTCTGCCACCTCAGCTTCCCAAGTAGCTGGGATTACAGGGGTGTGCCACCACACCTGGCTAATTTTTGCATTTTTAGTAGAGATGGGGTTTCACTATGTTGGCCAGGCTGGTCTTGAACTCCTGACCTCAGGTGATCCACCCGCCTCAGCCTCCCAAAGTGCTTGGATTACAGGCATGAGCCACCGCATCTGGCCTAGACCTGCAGATTTAGACCTGATACATAATGAGACCAGCTGTTTCTCAAAACAAAAAACCAGATACAGTAGTCTCTCTTATCCATGGCTTTGCTCTCCACAGTTTTAGTTATCTACAGTCAACCATGGTCTGAAAATAGGTGAGTACAGTATACTAAGATATTCTGAGAGACCACATTCATATAACTTTTATTACAATATACTGTCATAATTGTTTTATTATTAGTCATTATTAATCTCTTACAAATTAAACTTTATCATAGGTATGTATGTATAGCAAAAACGATAGCGCTACATAGGGTTCAGTACCATTAACAGTTTCAGGAATCCACTGATGGTCTTGGAATGTATCCCCCATAGTTAAGGAGGGGTTACTGTAAATCAGTAACTAAATAAATCTATCTCTGAGGACAGCCATTCTTATATCATGAAATTTTTTGCTTTTAACTCTTTATTTTCACACTCCATGGAGAATGTCTGACAGCTAAAATCCTTAGAAAAGATTATCTTAGAAGTCTCAATTGTCACCAGAATTTTTTAAAGTAATAACCTGAAAAGAAAATCTCACTAGCTAAAAGAAGCTACATTCTTGATTAAAAAATAAAATGTTTTGTTCAGTTTTCAATAGACTATTTTCTATATAAAATTAAATCATGCTTAATAGCTTTAAAATATAAAAATGTGTTATTTCTGAGAGAAAAAACTTACCTCTTCTTGACGGTCATTTATGTTATAACATGCAAGGACCATAAAATCATTCCACCAGGCTAAGCCACCTGTCACGATCATATTTTGCTCCTTAAAAGAAAAATTTTTAAAAAATTTATCTTCTGCTACCAGAAATTATAACAAAGTAAAATATTTATAAAAATTCTTACCCAGACAAAGCTCAAATTATTATTATTTTTTGAGACAGTCTCACTCTGTCACCCATGCTGGAATGCAGTGGCTCGATCTCAGCTCCCTGCAACCTCTGCCTCCTGGGTTCAAGCAATTCTCATGTCTCAGCTGCCTCCCAAGTAGCTGGGATTACAAGCATGCACCAATACGCTTAGCTAATTTTGTGTATTTTGTAGGGATGGGGTTTCGCCATGTTGGCCAGGCTGGTCTTGGACTCCCGGCCTCAAGTGATCCACCTGCTTCAGCCTCCCAAAGTGCTGGGATTATAGGCGTAAGCCACCGCGCCCAGCCAAAGATCAAATTATTTCTGCTCTACTCCCCCTCTCTCCAATGATAACTCTAGAGCCTTTATTAATAATGATCCATATCCTATTTATAAAAATAAGTATTTCTTTAAGAAGGCAAATATACCATTAAAAATAACTGGGAGCTATATAGCACCATCATTCTAACACCCATTAGGGCTTAGTGTAAATTCTGGCTTAATCACTTATCAGATGAGTAACTGAATCCTAGTTTGTGTGTGTGTGTGTGTTTACATCAAAAGATGAGTGACAGTAGTGCCTTCCCTGGGTTGCTATGCAGATGAGTAAGATAACATATATGAAAGTGCCTTAAAATGCCTAACACACAATAGGCACCTAATAAGTACTGATTTCCTTCTCTTCCAACTGCATGCGTATATGTACACACACATACACATACACAGACGCACACTCACTATCCCATATACATCACACACAGAATAGGCAGGGAATGATCTCAAATTCTGTGGAAATCTATTCTGATCACATTAGATAAACTCAAGCTGGAATGTAAGAATAAATCCTCAGGCTAAGGCATTATAGTTACCGATCTTAACAAGAATTAAAAATAAACCAACTATTTCAACACAAGATCCTTTATCAAATATCAAGTATTTTATCAGAATCAAATCTTAGACATTATTCAATATCACTTTTTATATCGGATTTTCTTTATTTTTAATAACTAACCAAAATTACTTAGTGATAAACTTTATAGCTATTTCATATTGTAGTTCTCTTATACTTTGAGAAATAGGTTTTTAATCTCAAAAAAGACTAACCTGGGTAATGTTTCCAAAAAGTTTCCATTTTTTGGTGAGTAAAGAGTAATGTGCAAAACCACACTTGCCAACCACAGCAATATTCTGTCCAAGCTTATCAATAGCTGAAAACTGTTTAGAAAAAAAAAATAAGAACTTTTCCTTGTAAACCTATATACTTTATTAGGCATAAAGAGCTTAGTATTGTGTCAGGCAAATAGACTATTAATAAATGTTTACTAATTAAATATTTTAAAGTTCAAATATTCACAGTTATATCTGACAAAATTATAGATGTTAATATACTAGCAATATTACAATAGATCAAGAGTTTTATTTTTCTCAGTACACCCACTGAAGGGCTCTTCCCAGAATGCCTCTTGCAGCAAATGCTAGTCAACAAAAGTTAACACCAACAAAATAACAACTCACCCGTATAGGCCAATTGCTCTCTAGATAGGTGCTGGAAATCTATAGAAAATAACACATCAGTTTGGTAAAACTTATGAAATATATTTAAACTTAAAGCACTAAGTTATCACAATATGAGATTCATCTTCCTGAACAATGTTTAAGGTGCCCCCTAGTTAGTAGCAGAGCACCTGGAATTTACCATTTGTATATGAATCAATGTTTTACATCTTATGTCTGTTATTTGATGTTTCTAGGCACCAGGCTTTCCTCTCCCTGCGCCTTGCCCCTTATGATGTTTCTGTTTGTTTTAAATATTGAATTCAATAAATACAGACTGACAAGAGATTTTCAGAGAAGGCACCCGTGAGCGCAGCCATGAATTGTGCAGATGAACAGTCTGGGTTTGCTGATATAAACCATTCCAAAACAACCTAATCTAATACAATTACAGCCTCAGAAAAAGTTGTTTTTTAATGGAAATATTTTTATTACTTTTACACTTTTCTGATTAAAACAGCAATGCTTAGGCCAGGTGCGGTTGCTCATGCCTATAATCCCAGCACTCTGGGAGGCCGAGGCAGCTGGATCACCTGAGATCAGGAGTTTGTGACCAGCCTGACCAACGTGGCGAAATCCCGTCTCTACTAAAAACACGAAACTGTGCATGGTGGTGCATGCCTGTAGTCCCAACTACATGGGAGACTAAGGCAGGACAATCGCTTGAACCCGGGAGGCAGAGGTTGCAGTGAGCCAGGATTGCGCCACTACACTCCAGCCTGGGCAACAAGAGCGACACTCCGTTTCCAAAAAAAAAAGCTTATTACACACAATGTAAAAATTAACAAAATGAAATTCTCTGTTACTCAGGTACAACCACTGCTTAGCTTTTATTCTATCTCTGAACAAACATATATATATATATATATATATATATATACACACACACACACACACATTAAAGAGTGTATGTAAGCTAAGCTATTATTTTTCTATTGGGGTATTTGTCTTACTTATCTACAAGAACTTTTAATATATTACAAATACTAACTCTATCTGCAAGAAAAGGGGTTAATTTTTCCACGTTGTCTGTCTTACATCTTTGAACATGGTGTCTTTCTATCACCCTAACAACAAACACCTTTCAATTTAAATAATTGAAATGGGATATCAATGTAGATAAAGTACATTTTCGTTTTAACGAGACTGATCTCTCTAGCCTGCTGATTACTTTTCATGAACACATGTTGGAGTGGGGCGAGAATTAACAGAACCGAACAAAAAAGGAGTCTTCTGTTCTTGGAATAAGAAAAGCTTCGATTTGTTCAAATTTATTTTTCATTTTACTTTAAGAAAAGTTGTCACATATTTAAAACCTAAATGCCAAATTAAAAAGCTAAGTCAACAGCAATCAAACCCAGTAAGATTGTTTGTGTAATGTGAAGACAGAATAAAAATTAAGTAAAAGTAATATGCTCTAAACATCTGTATTAACCTTGATAAAATCTGATAAAACTATTTGTTACACTTCACTTATTATCAAGTGCTTTACTTACTAATTATTGGTTATACTTACTAAGTTGACTTAAGTCAACTTAAAATCCAACTAAATCAATAGCTTAATAAATTAATAAAATTCACTATGGGCCAGGCACCGTGGCTCATGCCTGTAATCCCAGCACTTTGGGAGGCTGAGGTGGGCAGACTGCCTGAGGTCAGGAGTTCGAGACCAGCCCGGCCAGCATGGTGAAACCCTGTCTCTACTAAAAATACAAAAATCAGCCGGGCCTGATGGCAGGTGCCTGCAATCCCAGCTACTCAGGAAGCTGAGGCAGGAGAATCACTTGAACCCAGGAGGCGGAGGTTGCAGTGAGCCAAGATTGCGCCATTGCACTCCAGCCTGGGCAACAGAGCGAGACTCTGTCTCCCTGCCCCCCGACCCCCAAAAAAATCACTATGATGGGTAAAATCAGTTCAGAATAATGGTACACTTAAGGTAATGATTGGGTGGTGAAATAAAAGTTGAAAGCATTTTCAACTTTTTTCAGCAGTCACTCACAGCAGGAGGATGTACCTGAGTATAACTGTGCCAATCACCCATTGCACTAAAAGGAATCCTTACCTCCCTCAAACCTTGGTGTCTCATGAGTACTTATGAAATGTGTGGGTGGGTAATGGAGGAGCTGGGATCTTACTGCAAAAGTGGATTCTAACACAAAGAGTTTCTAATACTGGGAACCAAAGTTAAATCTTATCAAATGATCACACTATGATCAATATCTATAAGAGAAAACAACTTATTCTTTATTCTATAAAAATCTATGAAGTGCCACAAATGATTTATTTTAAAAACTTAAGGTGTTAAGTTTAGAATGAAGCTTTATTTTTCATGCAGTTTTGTGTCTAAAGATACTAGGTATTTTCTCCAGTAGGTCAACTTTATTGATCTATGTGTCATCTGAACTCTGAGCTCTACCTCTAATACTTGACAACAGGGAATGGCAGAAGTAAGGAAGAGGCAGCTAATCAGTGAGAAAAAAAACAGGTCATGAAAGCACACTCAGGGCACTAAAGTCATGCCACATCACTGGAAAACTGAGTGCTAAGGTACAGAAACTCTACCCTTATCTTAGAATGTTTCAGTTTCTCTTAAAGAAACTGAATCTGCCCTCATTTGTTATTATGATTTTTAAATTTAAAAGTAACTCTGCTAAAACTCTGTCTCCTGCCTAGATTAGTTCTGTCCATAACTAGTGAGACTGTGGGACCCATCCTCCTAGCAGATTTGTTCTGTGCCAAATACCTGTTACACTTGATACATGCTGTAGGAAGACAGCAAATAATTTATGAATGAAAGAGCCTTTAAATATTCTGTTGAAATCCCTAACATAGTGCCTGATACCCTGTAGGTGCTTATCTCCCACATTTTGTGAAGCTTATTCTTTCTAAATAGCCAAGCTAACCATCAAACCAACACCCTCAGAACACTGGATAATAGATTTATGTACCTTTCAGAAGTAAATGTTTACATCATACAAAATACTGAGTATTAAAATAAATGGCAGTCTTAGAAGGAACACGGCCTAAAACTAGAAGGTTTGTGTTTTGTAAAATTTCAATAGTTTGTGCTCCATATGTCAACAATTGACTTCAAAAGTTTTAAAACTTATAGGTAAGAAAAAACTTTTTAAAAAGCACTTTGGCTGGTGCTTGCTGGTGCTTGCTTTGGCTGGGTGCGGTGGCTCACGCCAGTAATCCCAGTACTTTGGGAGGCTGAGGCAGGTGGATCACGAGGTCAGGAGTTCGAGACCAGCCTGGCCAACATGGTGAAACCCCATCTCTACTAAAAATACAAAAATTAGCCGGGCATAGTGGCAGGTGTCTGTAATCCCAGCTACTCGGGAGGCTGAGACAGCAGAATCACTTGAACCCTGGAGCTGGAGGCTGCAGTGAGCTGAGATCACGCCACTGCACTCCAGCCTGAGCAACAAAGAACAAAACTCGATCTCAAAGAAAAAAAAAAAAAAAAGCACCACCTTTACTGCCAGCTACCAATCCTCCTTCTGACAAGTATGTATTTGTTTTGTTTTAGTTAAAGAAAAATCATAAGTAACACAGAATCTTCCAATCTGGAAGCTAAGGAGTATAAGGTAGCAGGTTTAAACAAACAAACAAACAAACAAACCAACAAAAAACTAGTACTCTAAATGAGAAACAGGACAAGCAGCAGAATTAGTTGGAGTTTATCTAAGCTATACAAGAAGCATACAAAGAATAAATCACGCAAACAAAATCAACTTTGACAGAGGATGTGGTCACTTATCTTAGAAAAAAGGATACTATTGTAGGGTAAATTAAACCAGGCAACTATGTTTCTTCAGGGAGTCATCATAAATGTCTAAAAAGCCTAGAATGTAAAAGTTTAACATTATACAGACACTGTATACTGCCCAATACACCACCACAACTGCACTGAATCACAAAGCTGGAGTGCCAGCAAAATATAGGGCAACTCCAAGTACAAACTGCCAAATAGGCAAATTCTAAGTGTTAGCTCAAGGTCAGTAGTGTATTATGTGATTAATACTCAGTACCTCGGTTTTCAAATACATTAGATTTTTACTTTAACGTAGAGTCATGATAAAGATAAGTCTGCCACTACCCTGCTGGGTGAACTGGACAAGTCATATAACTTCTCTGATCCTCAGTTTCCTCATGCATCAAATCCAGTTGGACTTTATGATCTCTAAGGTCCTTCCAGCTTGAAAAATTCTATGAGCCCATTATAATTGTTTCAGCAGTACAAAACAATTAATGTGGCATTATTTATGTTATTTTTAAGGAAACTGATAAACTAGGTAAACTCAAGTTTTAAAAGTTCATCTGTCTAAATATCTTTAGCTATCTAAAGAACAGAGTAACACTGGAATCTTGCTAGTACCCAAAGTCCTAAAATCAGTGTTAAAATGTTTCTCTTATACGGGATACTTCATAGGTGCTTGAGAATCACAGAATCACTGAGTTTTTGAGCTGGAAGGAAATTCAATTTTTGTTATTGCCTGATCGATTTTTTAGTTCCAGACCTACCTTCTTTGATCCTCTGCTCTACTTGGCTCTCTGGTAACACAGACCTGGCTAGGCAGAACTGGCATTGATGCTAGGTCAGTGTAGAATGAATAGTTCAAAGTATGGGGAAATGAAAATAGCAGAGAAATGGCTATAGGAGAGAAGGGAGCAGTGGAAAATTTTAGTCAAGGAAGTAGCCAGTGCAGTTTTATTTAAAAATTGTTACTAATTATAAAATGGTATGTATATTGTTTGATTCTATGAATTTATTAATGTAAGTTAAGTACATTTTCTTTTAGTGTATACCACATGTCAATGTAGGAGATAATCCTTCAACCTTTCACATGACCATTTTTTTGTCTCTCATTATCTTCATTCAAGGTCAACTGAAAATAACATGGGAGCTGAAGTAGGCTAGTAGGGTAAACATATAGAGAGTCAAAGTAAGGCAAAGAATTATGGAAATAGAAACTGACTAAAAGAAAGTAAGAGTGGGCTTTGATGTACCTAAAATATTTTGCTATCAAAAAGGGAAAGAAAACACTCGGAAGACTGAAATTATGTATGCAAGTTTCTTTTAAGAAACTTCAACTGACTGGTTTCCCCAAAATAATTTTACTTGGTATCAAAATTCAGAATTAATTTCCATGTTAAATGTCAGTTTATCAGAATTACTGTAAGACACTGTTAATTTAAAAGTGATATCAGAATGAATAAATAATTTGGAATAAGATTAGCTAATAAAAGTATTAACAATAAAGCTCTCTACTGATCACAAGTCTGCAATTTGGGTCCAAAGTCACGTGATTAACCTCAACGTGGCCCCTTTAGGGCTGTAAAGTCAGCTGTACAGAGTACTAGCTGATGTTGCCACTTTCCATGAGATTATTACACTTTGCTTTGCCTGTGCAAATCCGTAGAGCTAAATTTATATAAAAAAAGAGGCTGAAAGTAAAATAAATAGTTCTCAATGAGAAGGCAAAACATAAACTTCTAGTTCTTGACATTATTAATGGACTTGAAGCAGGTGGGGATATACTCTATGCCAAGTGGAAAGAAAGGAGGGAGAAGACAAGAGGACAAGAACACAGAAAAGCAGAAGAGGGACATGACAAAATGGTTAAAAGGATTCTCAGTTGCCTGAAGTTAACAGATGAAATATTTAATAATCTGTTCCAGGTGATATCCTACCAAACAATAAGTCTCTAGTAATCAGTAACTAAAGATTTACCTGTACAACATGCCAATGCCGATGTCCAAGTAAAGTGCTTAATCCCTGAGACTCTAAACCTCCATCTGCAAATGGGCTCTTTTCTCGACTGGGCTTATGCTCAGAGTGTGTTGAAGAACTCCTGGGATTCTGGGTTTGTGAAGCCTCTCCACAGTTCAAGTACAAGCGATCCTCGCCCTGAAGCAACACCTGCTCTTGGTTACTCTAAATGAGGGAAAGACGAACAGAAGGGCAAAGGAGGAAAACAAATAAAAACAACTCAATATTACTCAGGAGAAAATAACACATCGATTTAGTTTTATTATAGGAAATATACATATATCTTGATGTTGATTTTCTTCACAGAGGACAAAGACTACACAATAATCTCACGCACTGTTACAATTAGAAAGAATAGTGCTCTTAGTGACTACGAGATTTCATCTAGAAAGCCAGTGTTCTCAAAGGTGAGTAGACTCATTAACTATTGAAATCAGACAAAGTAGTACCCTACCCTTGTCACCTTTCCATTTTAGTCCAAATGCTGGCTTGACATAAAACTCAAGGGTGCTTTTAAATTATTATTTGGGATGGGGAAGGGGAGGGAGAAATGCTTTCTTCTTTTCTGGGGATCCTTAATCTTCAAGTGGAATAATGGATTTGAGATTTAGGCTATTTTCACATTTTTTCTGGATGTGTTGTAAATTTTAGTTAGAAATTTGTTGTACCAAATATCCATTAAAAAGCCATTGACGGTAGGTATTAAGACACACATTTCTAACATGTAATATATACCATTACTGTATACTAGCAATATATAATAATATTAGTATACACTACTTCAGATAAAAATACAAGAGGCAGTGTTTGGGGCGGTGTTTCTAAAAGCAAGTCCTCAGACATACTTTCTTCAAGCTGTTTCTTAAAAATTCACAGTTAAATAAGCATGGGGAACACTGTTTTTTATATACCACCTCCTGGATTTTCATGATGCACATTAGCATATTTAAGACTCTGGAGCCCTACAATAAATCTCTACAATTTTGATTTACCTTAAATATTTGACACTTATATGGAAACAAAACTTTTAAAAAATCCTGTGGAACTGCTACTAATATCTCTCATAAGTAGTGCCTGGAGGAACACACTTTGGGAAATGCTATTCAGATAAAGACTAAATTACTCAAATTATTTAAATAAATATATAAACATTGCTTTCTGTCAAATTGCTTATGACCCTTTTAAAAAAATAAGACCAAAGAAACACAACCCGTTGAGAAATAAAATTTTGGCATAAATTTAATATAAATTAAAAAGAAACACAAGAATCATAGAAAAGAAGATAATATGCCAATTTTAGAAGTATACACCATACATATGACATAAAGAAGGGTCTGAACTTCTAACATAAAAGACACTAAAAAATCAGAGCTTTAAATATACTTACCATACAAGGGTTTACAGTGAGTACACTCTTAATAAACTGAAATAACAGGATGCTGGGCTGTTTAACTACACTCCTGAGGTCAGACTCAATTTCAGTGTTTTGAGAACCAAATCCGCTGATAACCCATAGGTGATAGCCTTCTGCACCCCAGCTCTTAGAGAGAAGAGGAGGGAGAAAAAAAGTCAGAGCAATAAAAGGCTTTTGTATCCCTTTCTAGCTTCAATTATTCAAATTCTGAAATAGCCAATGATAGCATTATTAATGATTTCTGAAGGTTGGAGAAACCGTGATAACACAGACAAGAATCACACCTTCAGTTACCTCTTAACTAACTCCAGAGGAAACCACCATCACTGCTCTCTATCTACAAAAGTGAAAACATTACCTACCCTCAATTTCAGGGTCTTAATCCTAAAAATACCTACGGTGCTCTGTAACTTCTCCATTGCTTTAATTTAGCTGCCTCTCAAATACAAAGAAATTCCTTACAGAAGACATCCCAGGTTACCCAGTAGAAGCCTGGCAAAGAAGCCCCTACAACAGATGCAGATTTGTATGGAGCAAAAAACATTGGATTGGAAGCTGTGAGACTAGAGTTTTCATTATAGCTTGGCTTTTTATATATATTACCTTGGCCAAGCTGTCTGGTTTCTCAGGATATAAGTTTCTTCCTCTGTAAAATGAGAAGGTTCAAATAAATTTCTCCAGAACCATTCAGTTTTAATATTCTGTAACTAGACTCCATGATAGTATTTTTAAAGATTAGTGATTCTCAATCTTCAAGCCAAGAAAACGGTAAAGGGGCAGGGGTAGCCCATGAATTGTTGCAAAATTTCAAAAGTTTAATAGAACTTTTATGTTTTCCTATGATAAAGCTGCCTAAGTTTTAACTAAAATGCTTAGATTCTTAGTTTGTGGTTAAAATATCAACTTAGTGAGATAGATAACACTGGTTCTTGCATGCCATTCAGAAGCACTGACTGGTATTTATAGAAATGTGTGGCTGAAAACTTATTTTAAACTATGGAGATGGGCAAAGACATCAGAAGGGGTCCTTGGTGGTGACAGGTTGGGAACCACTATCTTAGGCAACCATGGTGGTTTTAATTCTACAAGAAACTCAAGATCAGAAGAATGTCTTCCTCTGTGGAGCAAGAGAGAAGAGAAGCGACAAGCCGCATAGTCACTAATTTAGAAAGGATGGTATGCAGAGGGTCTATAGCAAGAAAAACTTGTATGTAAAGACAGGGGTTTTATCTCTGTTTTCTACAGAAACTCTTGAAAATAGGTAAAAAACAAAAATACAGGTTGAGCCTCCCTAATCCAAAAATCTGAAATGCTCCAATAGCTGAAACTTTTTGAGGGCTGATATGACACCACAGTAAAAAATTCCACACCTGACTTCATGTGATGAGCTGCAGTCAAAATTGTGTTTTATGTACAAAATTATTACAAATTCATTGCATTAGCTTCAGTCTATGTGCATAAGGTATATATAAAACATAAGTGAATTCTGTGTTTAGACTTGAGTCCCATCCCCAAGAATGTATTTGCAAATATTCCAAAATCCAAAAAGTTCCAAAATCTGAAACACTTCTGGTTCCAAGCACTTTGGATAAGGGATACTCAACCTGTATTGTTTACAACAGTGACTATAATCCTCTTTGACATACATCTATGTAAAGTTTTAAAAATATGCTCAAGGCACTGTATACATATATATAGATACATAGATACAGATCTCCTCAAGTAATGCACAAGTGCATGTCCTCCAGGAAAAATGCCCAATGAGCATTTCACCTCATGTTAAAAGCAAGCAGGCCATGAGAAGACACATACAAAAAAGGCCTCATCTGAACAGTGATTATCATCATAAAGATGACAGGGGTTTGCTGGCCACATCTAAACAAAACGCAAATACTAAAAACCAGGCAGCCTTCCAATTAAAAAAAAAAAAAAAAAAAAAAGACTTTCATCAAGCAAGAACTGTATAAGGAAGAGTCTGCTGAGACTAAAATAGTTTTGTAATTTATCAGATCAACATGAGTGAAAAAAGGGGGCCAGCCTGGGCAACATGGCAAGACCCTGTCTCTATTAAAAATCAAAAAAATTAAACTGGGTGTGGATAGTGGCGTGCCTAGAGTCTCAGCTACTTGGAAGCTTGAGGCAGGAGGATTGCTTAGAGAGGCTGCGGTGAGCTATGACCTGCCACTGCTCTCCAACCTGGGTGACAGCGCAAGACCCTGTCTCAAAAAATTAAATAAATAAAAATGAGTGAAAAAAGGGAAGAAAAATCCAAGTTTTTTTAATACCATGCCAATTTTTTATAGAAAGTACTTACCATAGAGTTGATCTTAAGGGGATCTTTTTTGGTGCCATCAGACCTATAACTGAAACAGAATAGAAACTAAATATAATACAGCCTTCCAATTACATATAATACACATAAAATTGAGTGTTTTTTAAAAAGTCAAACGGATTTTGCTCCTTCAAAATAGAAATACATAATAATGCATGAAATACAAAACTGTGGGTTAATACACCTAGGTGTATATATCTCTCGGCCACATTTTCCGAGGTCCAAGTGACTTCTTGCCAGAGTTTTACGCAGCTGTTAAAGGTGTGCTCATTTCATCAGAACTGAGGTTCAGGGTAGTATATGAAGTGGGCAGAGATACCAACCTACTCCTTTCAATCACTGGGCTAACCTACATTAACCCAATGAGATAACGTAACTTTCTACTGTTTATGTACATGCCTTACCACCCTCATTAGATTATAAACTACCTAAAAGCAGAACCATGTCTGATTCTGCTTTGTGTCTAACATGCTGTCCTATATACAAGAGGGGTTCAATAAATAAATACATTTTTATGGAATGAGATGTATATTTTTTAAAAAATGAGTGTTCAGAGAATCAGTATATTCGAACAGAGTATGAACTTTGCAAATTGTTTTAAGGTAAGAGTCAAGGCAAAAAGGGAAGTTCTGACACAAGGTTTTTGTATGCATGCATTGTGAGAAATAATGGAGTTATTTTATCTAAAAATTGTCTTTTTTGACTTACGCAAAATCTCCTCCAAGTGTACAAATCAGCTGTGCTCCAAACACACTCCATAAAGAAAGGCCTCCATATTCCCAGGTCACTATTACAACACTATTGTCAGGAGACCATC
The DNA here is from genome assembly GCF_009828535.3 of Hylobates moloch. Taxonomy (NCBI): domain Eukaryota; kingdom Metazoa; phylum Chordata; class Mammalia; order Primates; family Hylobatidae; genus Hylobates; species Hylobates moloch. The sequence goes on from NW_026652294.1 coordinate 72,934,183, forward strand.
TCATCAATTTAACAGCTCCTGTTTTATTCCAAATGTCTGTTAGGAAATAGTGAGAAGAGTTAAAAATACATAGTTGCTTCAGAAATACTTTTTTTTTTTAATACAATCTCTATTTTCAAATCTAAATGAGTAGAAAGATATGACTGCTTCAAAAAATAAATCCTGCTCATTTAGGACTACTTAAAATTAGTAAGGCCATTAGTTTTGTCCTGATCTAAGCAGAACAAACTCAGTGATTGGTAAAAAGTGAAAGCTGTTTCTAGTCACTATTAGCTTGATTAACTTATAACTGTGTAATCTTAAAAGTCTTTGGCTTTGTATAAATCAGTTTCTGTAAAACAGGGATAAGGTTACAGTAAAAGCTGTCTTTAGAAAAAAAAGTATGCAGGCCTTAAAAAAAGCTACACAGTGGCCGGGCGCGGTGGCTCACGCTTGTAATCCTAGCACTTTGGGAGGCAGAGGCAGGCGGATCACGAGGTCAGAAGATCGAGACCACGGTGAAACCCCGTCTCTACTAAAAATACAAAAAATTAGCCGGGCGTGGTGGCGGGCGCCTGTAGTCCCAGCTACTCGGAGAGGCTGAGGCAGGAGAATGGCGTGAACCCCGGAGGCGGAGCTTGCAGTGAGCCGAGATCGCGCCACTGCACTCCAGCCTGGGCGACAGGAGGAGACTCCGTCTCAAAAAAAAAAAATAAAAAAAAAAAAACCAGCTACACAGTAAGAATGATTAAAAAAACGTAAGGAGCAAATTTCTATTTCTGGAAGTACAGCAAATGACACCCTGCATGACTTCCACACTGAAAAAACTAAGATGTTGAATAGAATACTTAAATCCTCAAAACAATCAAAAATACTGAGACAAAGTGCTTGTTCCCTGAATTTTTCTGCCAAACCCTGGAGACCCTGACTTCTACCTCTGATGACTCACAGCATGTTAGGAACAGGAGATAAGCTCAGAGCTTGCCCAAGACAGGTAATCTAACAAAAGATACCCATGTAAAGCTGGGACTACAACGGACTATATCCATGGTATAAGAGAGAATGAGAAAAAAGCCTCTGCCATGTAGGAAAAGAATTAGCAAGGAACACTTTCATGTTTCATCAGTGGAACTGAATGGAAAATAACACTCCCTGATAATCTGAAGCCACAAACCCTCACTGTGATTTGTAATTTGTGCAATTTAATGTGGTTCAAACAGAGAATACAATGCAAAGGGTTACAGATTGATGTAGTGCTCCCGAGTGAACAGCGGAAGCAAAGACATTTAAATCCTCTCTGGAAAAACTCAAACGTTATCCAGTTCTCAAAGCGCTACACACAAAAAAATACGCTTCAAGGAAAACAATTGGCTCTCCGTCAAAAATCCTAAAATACATAAACACAAATGAGCAAGAACCCAAAGAATCAAGACATGGCAGAAAGACTCAGAAAGGCTTCAGATTTTGTGATTAACAGACACAGAATACAAAATAACTACTTTTTATAGCCAACGAAATCAAGGAGAAGACTCAAACAAGGAGCAGGATGCATACAGATTGGAAAAAGAGCTAAATAAGCCTTTAAATAATAAAAAATACAATAACTGAAATTAAGAACTTGATGGACAGATCAAACAACATATTAGGCATAACTGGAGAGGAACAGCAAACCCAGATGGAGAAAAAATTTCTAGAATGCAGTCTAGAGAAACAAAATTAAAAAAAATTTAAAGTTAGGTTAAGAAACATGGAAAAAAGTATAACGTGTAACTGACTTCCAGAAAAAGAGATTAGGGGAGAGGCAATATTTAGAAAGATTGGTTGAGAATTTTCCAGAAATAGTTCAAAGACGTAAATCTTCATCCAGCAAGCCTGAGTCTCAAGCAGGATTTGAAAAACAAACAAAATTCTTCACCTTCCACATCACAGTGAAACTGCAGAAAGCCAAAAACAAAGACAAGATCTGAAAGGTAGCTATAAAGACCAATCTCTTGAAAAGAGAAGGCAACTTGACAGATGACCTCCCAATAGCTGCAATGGAAATCCAATGACACTAGAACAAATTCTTCAACGTATAAAAAGAAAATAACTGCCAATCCAAAACAGCATACCAAGTTAAACTATAATTAAATCACAGGGGCAAAATAAGTACATTTCAGACTCCCCCAAAGTAGAGTTTACCTTCAAAAAACTTCATTAAAAGAAATTCCAAGGGATGTATGGGAGGTTTTTCAGGCAGAAAATGGTCTCAAGAAGAAGGTATGAGCTGGTAAAATATGTGGCGGGCAAGGCCGGGCGCGGTGGCTCACGCCTGTAATCCCAGCACTTTGGAGGCCGAGGGGGGTGGATCACGAGGTCAGGAGATCGAGACCATCCTGGCTAACACGGTGAAACTCCGTCTCTACTAAAAATACAAAAAATTAGCTGGGCGAGGTGGCAGGCGCCTGTAGTCCCAGCTACTCGGGAGGCTGAGGCAGGAGAATGGCGTGAACCCTGGGGGGGCGGAGCCTGCAGTGAGCTGAAATCGCGCCACTGCACTCCAACCTGGGCGACAGCGAGACTCCATCGCAAAAAAAAAAAAAAAAAAAAGATATGGTGGGTAAAAATACTGGTATAAATGTGAGTAACACTAAGTCAACATGAATAGTTAAATATCCTAATTGTGATGGTTAACACTGAGTGTCAACTTGTCTGAATTGAAGGATACAAAGTATTAATCCTGGGTGTGTCTGTGAGGGTGCTGCCAAAGGAGATTAACATTTGAGTCAGTGGGCTGGAAAAGGCAGACCCACCCTTAATCTGGGTGGGCACAATCTAATCAGCTGCCAGTGCGGCTAGAATATAAGCAGGCAGAAAAATGTGAATATAGAGATGGGACTAGCCCCCCAGCCTACATCTTTCTCGTGTGCTGGATGCTTCCTGCCCTCAAACATCAGACTCCAAGTTCTTCAGTTTTGGAACTCGGACTGGCTCCCCTTGCTCCTCAGCCTGCAGATGGCCTATTGTGGGACCTTGTAATCATGTGATCATTTATTAATACTTAATAAACTCCCCTTTATAAATATGTATGTATCTATTCTATTAGTTCTGTCCCCTAGAGAACCCTTACTAACACAGATGTTGGTACCAGGAGTGATTCTAGAGGAACAGAATATTAAGGATGGAGTTCCTTTATTGGTTTTGGGGTTTCTAGAGTTGGCTGCCTAATATCATTAGACCCCAAAATGCTAAGGACTCTATTTCTAATATTACGGAGAACACTGATAGTCCTTGACATGAACTGTTTATATAGAGTTACGCAAAAGAAATGCATTTGGCACTCCTGATTCATCGCTTGTGAGAGGCAAGGAGTTTAGTGACTCTATACATAACACCTCTGACCATATGTGGAGAACCAAGGAACATAATGAAGCTAGTTGGTTGCTCCTAAGTTCAGTGAAAAAGGTGATGAAAGAAAATGATGAACGCAGGGATTCTATCCCTCAGAAGCAGATACTGAGCCTCAGATCTGCTAAGATTGCCCTGAGTGAGGGTTTTATCTCCTATAGATAAAGAGCTAAAATTGTGGAAACACAGAGATAAGCTCTTATCATTTGAGTGGCTGATCTGCAACAAAAGGTGCACGCACAGCCTCACCAGGTGTCTACTGTTAAAGTGAAGGCATTGATTGGAAAAGGATGGGACCCTGCAAATGGGAAAGGGGATGTGTGGGAGGACCCTGATGAAGCTAGATTCACTGAGTTTGTAAACTCCGGTGAACCTTTTTTTTTGCCAGAAGAAACAGCTTTCCCCATCCCCAATAGTGGCAACATCCCCTCCCGAACCCATGCTGCCATTAGCCCTTCCACCTTTATCTGAGGAGATAAACCCTGTGCTGCATGAGGCAAGAGTGATGCCCTCCCCTGAGGCAGTTGCCAGGCAAGATAATGTTGATTCTCCTCAGGAGCCACCCCCAACACCTCTGTTTGCTTCTAGACCTATAAATAAAGTCCTGGCAGGCCTCTAGAGGTGGGGTTGAGAGTATGACCCATGAGGAGGTGCACTATGGGAACTGCTTGAGTTTTCTAATTTATATAAACAGAAATCTGGAGAACAGGCATCAGAATGGATATTAAGGGTGTGGCATAATGATGGAAGGAACACAGAGTTGGATCAGGCTTAATTTATTGATTTGGGCCCACTAAGTAGGGACTCTGCATTTAAAGCTGCAGCTCGGGGAGTTAAAAAAGGTTCTAATAGTTTATTTTTGTGGTTAGCTGAAATATGGATTAAAAGATGGCCCACTGTGAGTGAGCTGGAAATGCCTGATCTCCCTTGGTTTAACGTAAAGGAAGGGATCCAAAGGCTTAGGGAGATTCAGAAGGTGGAGTGGATTAGTCACTTTAGACCTACTCATCCCAGCTGGGAGGGTCCAGAAGATATACCCTTGACTGATGCCTTGCAAAACAGATTTTTAAGGGCAGCAGCTACATCTTTGAAGAACCCTATAATTGCACTTCTCTGTATGTCAGATCTAACAGTGGGAACCTCAGTCACTCAACTACAAAATTTAAATACAACAGGAATAACTGCATCCCGAGGCAGCAGGGGCCAAGTGGCGGCACTCAACTATCAAAGGCAAGGTGGGTGTAGCTACTGTAATGGACAGCAGAAGCAAAGCGGCAATCAGAATAGTCTGACTTGTGTGGAACTCGGGCATTGGCTAATTAATTATGGTATTCCTGGAAGAAAGCCTACTGCATTCCCACTTAATTTATACAAGCAGAAAACTTCTAGGTCGAATGGACAAAACACTAACTTGAATTATTACAACAGAATCATGGCCCCTCAATCAATTTCCAGACTTGAGCCAGTTTACACACCCAGAGCCCCAATATTTGACCTATAGCATGACATGTATTGTTTAACTTAAAATCAGCATCTGCTACACATGGCATTACCAGCACATTAAAAATGTTTAAAAAAAAAAAAAGACTCACCAGGATACTGTTTTGCTGTTAGCTCTAATTTATGAGATAGCAGCATGGCTCCAGTGCTGTTATCTATTGTATAGACCTGCACAGAACCACTGTGAAAACAACAATGAAAAACTTTTAGTGAAAAAAGACAAATACAAATAGAAAAAGCATTATAGAACTCATGTTTTGCTGGTACGAGTGTAAACTAAAACAAAACCATTCTGTCAATAAGTTACAGTCATCTCATAAATTTGAACAGAGGCATATTCTAATATAGCAATTTCACTTCCAGATAGATCCCAGAAATTATTGTCTAGTGTTTACTGGAAATATGTACAATGTCCACTGTACCATTGTGATAATTTTTAAAAAAGGAAATAGCCTATCTAGCAACATGAGGAAAAAAATGAACTTTTATTTGGCTATAGTACATATGGTGTAGCAATATAATACTGTACCATATAGCACTGAAAATGAATGAACTTTAGCCACATGGATAGTGAATACAGTTAACCCTTGAACAACATAGATCTGAACTGCATGGGCCCACTTATACATGTATTTTCTTCTGCCTCTGCCACCCCTGACATACCTCCTTTTCCTCTTCCTCAAGCCTACTCAACATGAACACAGTGACAATGAAGACCTTTAAGATGATCCACTTCCACTTAATCAATAGTAAGTACATTATTTCTTAATAATCTTTTCTCTAGCTTACTTTATTGTAAGAATACAATATATAATATTAATATATGTAACATAAAAAGTATGTGTTAATTGACTATATTGCCAGTAAGGTTTCCAGTCATGCTATTAGTAGTTAAAAGTCTTGGGCGAGTCAAAAGTTACACGTAAATTTTTCAACTGCGTTGGGGGGTTGGTACCTCTAACCCCTGGGCTGTTCAATGGTCAACAGTATATATGTCTAAGATATAAAATATATATATATATACACACACATAAGTGTGTGTGTAAAAGCATAGCAAATATAAACATACATATTTGATATATATATAGTAGATATACAGTATTAATAGTAAATATATTTGTGGTAAAAATACAACAAAGAGTTAATGTATACAAATTTCAGATTAGTGATACTCTGGTGAAGAAGGGGGAATATGAAAGAAGAGGGGGTAAATAGGAGGTTTCATCAGCACTGGTGATGTGTTATTTCTTACGTTGGATGGTAATTTATAAATATTTTATTTTAAAAATATATATGCTTTTTTGTGTATATGGTATATATAATTACTTAATTTAAAACATCTTCACAAGGGTCAAATTTATGAAGGGCCTGAAGCCAAAAGTAAAATCTCTGTAATACTTCTAAGCTACATTTCAAAATTGAACTACAATGATAACAGAAAAGTCTCATTTCTGCTTATGGTATATTCTCAGTTCAAAAATTTAATGCACATTCAGCATTTGAAAATGTGGATCCTGCTTTAAATTACTTAGGCAACACTTATAGTGAGAAACAGAAACAAATGTTGTTCTTAAAGATACTTTTTAATCTAAGAATGCTTTTGCACATAATAGGATGACACTGGTTTATGACTGCCAAATTGTTTTTTTTGTGGTAGGAGAAATCAGATGGTTTCTTCACAGCAGCTTTGATCCATTTCCATCCAGGTCCTACGTCTTCTCAAGGATTAGAACTGGGACTAACTAAAAGACCTGCAATAGTAGGCTCCTTAAAGTTGTCCCACAGCTTACTGATACTCTGTTGTTGTTTTCTTTTTTTTTCTTTCTGTGTTCCATTTTGGATTTCTGTTTTTCATTAATACAGGCACTATAGAATACCTAAAAGATTGTCAGACTTTTATTAGTAGTAACTTAGCACCTACTTCTTATATTTAAAACATGGACTCCTCACTAACATAATAATATTACCACTCATAATAATAAAAACTAAATGATACCATAGGAAGTATATATCATCATCCATGACAAAATGTCTAACCAGAATCTAGTAATACCTTTAAATATTTAGTTCATTAATCTTCCCTTCTGCAATGTCTAATCTGTTGTTAGTTCCATCCAGTATATTTTTCATCTCAGACATCATAGTTTTCATCTCTAGAAGTTTAATTTCAGTCTTTTTCTAGTATCTTCCATGTCTCAGTTTAATATTCAAGAGAGACCCTCTACAGCTCTCTGAAGTTATCTCTTTGTGCCACCTCTTTGGTGTCTATATTATGAACTCTAGCTGCCTTGGTTTTCCCAGATTCTCTGATTTCCATGTGCTTATCTCAGCTCAGGATGTACCTCCCCAATCCTGTGCTGCAGCCTACAAACACTCATAATAATAAAAACTAAGGGCAGTTACAGAGAGATAATTTTGTTTCTCATCTTTCAGAAATCACTGTCCCTTGTTACCTTATGTTAGTGTTTTGAATTCAAAACAGCTCTTTCATATTTTTGTCCATTTTCTTGGCTGTATCAGGTGGGAGGGAAAATGTGATCTGTCATTCAATCATACCCAGAAGCCAAATATCTGAAAAAGATTTCTTTCCAGACTATCTGCCTAAATATATCATCTCTTGCTGGGAGACAGCACTAAGTAGGTAGCAGGTGTTTGTTTTTGCTTTGCATCTGACAACTGTCAACTGCTAACCCTGGGTTGCTGAGCTTTAAAATGTTAGTGAGGAGTCCATGTTTTAAATATAAGAAGTAGGTGCTAAGTTACTACTAATAAAAGTCTGACAATCTTTTAGGTATTCTATAGTGCCTGTATTCTTTAAACTACTTTTCCTTCCATTTTTCACCAGCCCAGTGTAACAGAAAAATATATTTTCATTAAAAAGACAGGACTTACTAACTCCAACGCAAATCTCTATTAAGAGAGATATGGCTATTGTCACCATAAGTGATCAAATTCAGTGTCATTAATACTGAAACAACTTGACATTATTACTAAATGATACCATAGGAAGTATATATCATCACCCATGACAAAATGTCTAACCAGAATCTAGTAATACCTTTAAATATTTAGGTTAACAGGAAGGTTGTTAAAATACTGATCTGCTGCAAACTGGCATCCTAAAAGGAAGCTGGCTTCTTACACAACTCTAAGGACACCAGCTATCACTTAGTGTTCAAGGCAATTAGTCCTGAAAAGTGTTGGCAGAACTGGACTAGCAGACACTGGTTTGTTATGTCACACAGCTAGAATCACAAAACTTTAACCCTAACCCATGGGCACGCTAGAAAAGAGCTGGTAGTCTCCCAGCTGATGAAAACTGAGGTGACTGAAAAGCTATAAGCCAAGAGTCTACCTTCATTATCCTGGGGAGGGCTAGTACTTCTCAATCATGTACCTTATAAGCCCATAGCCTAGGGAGGAGTACTTCTTCTGGATTCTAATACGCAGCCTTGTGCTAGCCCCAAATGCAGTAAATGGAACTGCACACTTGCCACTGCTTCTGTCTCTGTGTATTTTCTCTAAATGCTTTTCCATGCCTGATGTGTGGGCTTTCTAGTCACTTGACTGTATTGCTCAACAAGAACTAGCTTCCAGGTTAGTCATGACAGGTGTCAGATAAACTAGTTAAATGCCATCATGAGGAAACAATGAGGCAAATCTAGGATGCAGGATATTCTATAAAGAATTGACTCGGACTCAAAAAAAGTCAATGTCATGAAAATAAGAAAAGTGGTATAAGGATTATTGTAGTTAAAAGGTAACTAAAGAAAAATAATAACCAAATATAATTAATGAATCTTGATTGATTCTGGTTGGAACAAAGGAAGTATAGAAGAAATTTAGCTGGTGGCAATTGGGTTAATTTGCATATAAATTGGGTATTAGATCCTATTAGGGATTTATCATTAATTATCTCATGTGATAAAGATATTCCATTTATACAAGAGAATGTCTCCTTTTTTAGAAACCAAGAAATAAGGCAAATGTATGTCAACAGCAAAGTGGATAAATTATGCTATATTCAGACAATGGAACGTTATTTATAAACCAATTTAAAAAATGATTACAACTACTGGTAAATGATATGGATGAATCTCACAACGTTGACCGGTTACTAAGTGAGTCAAGGAGGGAATAAGAGTTGTGACTAGGAAGTAGCAGAGGCAGTTTGTGACTGGAGACCAGTAACGTTCTATTTACTGATCCAGTTGTGAAGAGATGGGTGTTTGTACTACAACGTTAAACTATGAATATCTGGATTATGTACTATTTTGTATGTATATTTTTGTTTCACAATGTGAAATAAAAAGGGTATTATAAACTTTATGCCAGTAAGTTTGAATGTGTATAAGAAAGAAACCAATTCCTGGAAAAAATGCAACTTGCCAAAATGACGTAGGAAGAGATACAAAATCTAAATCTTCTTAAATCTATTTTTAAAACTGGGCCGGGCCCGGTGGCTCACACCTGTAATCACAGCACTTTGGGAGGCCGAGGTGGACGGATCACGAGGTCAGGAGTTTGAGACCAGCCTGACCAACACAGTGAAACCCCGTTCTACTAAAAACACAAAAATTAGCCAGGCGTGGTGGTGCATGCCTGCAATCCGAGCTACTCAGGATGCCAAGGCAGGAGAATCACTTGAACCCAGGAGGCAGAGGTTGCGGTGAGCCAAGATCACGCCCTTGCACTCTAGCCAGGGCGACAGAGCGAGACTGTCTCAAAAAAATAAAATAAATATATATATATATTTAAAATATATATAATATATAAAAATATATAATATATAAAGATATACATTTATATATAAATATACATTTAAAATATATATTATATATATTTATAATATATAATATATATCTAAAATATATACATAATATATATGTATTTTTAAAAACCTAAATAGAATCAGTAGTCCAAAAAAATCCCCAATAAGAAAATTGTAAGTCTAGATGGCTTCTCATTGGCAAATTCTGCCAAACATTCAAAGATGAATAGAGAAGATAAAGAAGGGAATCCTTCCTTAACTTGCTTTATGAGACAGCCATACCCTTACTCAGAAGAGCAAAGAGGAAAATTATAGGTGAAATGCATTCATGAACATATATTTTAAAATTCTAAACAAAATATGACTGAATCCAATCCACAAACATTAAAAAAAAGCTTTTCCTTCTCTCTTCAAGTTAAACTTACTTGTATTTCTACATTTAACTGCTCAATGAGGATCGATGTGTTGAGAAAAAGTTGAGGATGAGGATTCCCTACTTTACAAAGAGTTTATTAAGAGTGTAATAAAGGTGACTTATAATATATGAATTATTTATACTAATAAAAAAATCTGGCTGGGCATGGTGGCTCATGCCTGTAATCCCAGCACTTTGGGAGGCCGAGGCAGACCACGAGGTCTGGAGATCAAGACCATCCTGGAAAACATGGTAAAATGCCGTCTCTACTAAAAAAAATACAAAAAAAGTAAGCTGGGCATGGTGGCGGGCGCCTGTAGTCCCAGCTACTCGGAAGGCTGAGGCAGAAGAATGGCTTGAACCCAGGAGGCGGAGCTTGCAGTGAGCTGAGATTGCGCCACCGCACTCCAGCCTGGCCGACAGAGCAAGACTCCATCTTAAAAAAAAAAAAAAAAAAAAAAAAACTTTGATACTTAAATTGGGTGGTGATGATATGGCTGGAGACTATACTAGATACTATGTTCTACAGAACAACCAAGTCTCATTTTGAGGGCAACACAGGATTTTATATTTAAGAAAGAGTTTAGAAAACTAAAAAGCACTATATACATTGCAAGGCATTATAACAACTAATATAATCTTTTTATTTTAGCTAAAATTTATGAGCTAAAATTTAAGCTCAACCAAATTTAGTACCTTTGTTTTCTAACGTATCAAGTGCTTAGAACTATGGCTAGTATGTGATAGGCACACAGATACTTGCTGAATAAATAATTTCATTCAATTTTATTTCTAAAATCTCTAATGAACTAAAGCAAGAAACTGGTTTTATATGTGCACTTTAAATTTGCTTGTTAACTAAAGCACACCCACTAATTTGAAGGCATCATGAATGCTGATGTCTTAAAAATTAAGATTATTTAAAAAAAATCTTCCAAATCCTCTTTTAAACAATAAAGAAACTAAACTTTAACTGATTTATTCTGTTTAACTTGTAACTCAATTTTCTACCACTGAAGAAAAAGCTAACTTTTACAAATTAACATGCTCAGCCTCCAAAATCTGCCCTTTACTTTTGTTTCTTTCAATCTAATAAAATACTTTTACGTTTCATATTAACGTTGACTGACAAATTATGATATCATGATACAGTTTATAAGTGTGTTAGAAACATCTTGTTTCCAAAAAAAAAAAAAAACAGTATTTTTTGCAACAACTCTTAAAAATGCAAAAGTCTACATCAATTATACCTCACACAGCCAAATGCCATTAGTCGATACTTGTTATTTACTGCTACACACGTTCCATCAACAACATCTTGTGGCCAAACTCCATGAAGCTGCTATAATAAAGAAAAATAGTTAAGGCTTAAAAAGTGTTTCTCCAAACTTACTGTAGTCAGTATAATTCTCCTTCAATGAACATACAATTTCATAATGCTTTATTTGGTTTCATCTGCAGAGGAAAATATCCCACCAGGACTACCACAATAGTCTCCCTTAAAAACCTCAAACTTCTCATGAATTGGTCTGATAAATACTCAGCTCAGTCCAGTGCTAGTTAATTTATTTAAAAAACACTAAAATATGGAAATTCATCTCCAAACTCAAATAAAGATGACTTTCTTGTTAGAATATAAACACTTTGACAGCAGAAACAGCATCTAACTTGCTCACTGTAATTATTCTCATCACCTAGCACATAGTATTTAACTTCTCAGTCAGTGAAAAGTAGTACATTCTGTTTGGTTTATTCGTTAGAAGCAACACTGCTTACTATTCTCTACAGTTCCCTTCTTTATAATGTAATGGTTAACAGCATGGTATCTGGAAGCCTGACAGCTCAGGTCTGCTTTCACTCCTCAAAATAATTATTTGATCTTTTTTAAGCTTCAGTTTTCTTATCGTATTTACCTCTTAGGTGTTTCAAAGATTAAATGAAGATACACATGTAAACTATTTAGGACAATGCCTACCATTCAACAAGCATTCAATAAATAAATGACATTATTAGTAAGCGTATATGCTTTTTCCATATGCTATCTCCATATAGAGAATAGATTCAGCTCAGTTGTTTGCTCTTATATGTCAAATCACAGACATTTTAGATGATAAATTCCAAGGCAAAGGTCATAATCATTAGTTCAGTTAGCACAAAAAGTGGCACACTGCAATACAGCACTTTATTTTTGGATGATCCTAATAGTAAACATTAAAAATACAATATAATCACAACTATTTGAACTAGAATCCTACAGATTTCATTTAATTCCACAATCAGCTATACAATCTACTATGTAAACATGGAATCTTTGCTTTAGTAGGAATTTTATCTTTTAATTTTAATAATAAAACTGGACATTTTATGTCACAAATGGTGAAGACAGCAGTGAGCATTATTTCTCTGAACTGCTGCTTAGACTGAAATTCAATCCTACAGTAAGTATTTTCCAGGTGGTTACCATTCACCAGGCACTGCTCCAGGTGCTGAGGCTATACTAGCACACCAAAATCTCTACTTGTATCCTTGCTTTACATTTGAGTCAAGAGACAGACAAGTTAAAAAGGTATACTGAATACTGGAGGTTAAAAAATACTATACAAAAAAAATTAAGCAATGGTGGTGTAGAGGGAGTACAGGGGAAGGGTGTAATATTAAACAGGTTTCCCTATAAGGATGCCTTTTGAGGAAAGTCCTCAAAGAAATAAAACAAGTATAAAAGTCCTATTGTAGTAGCATTTCTGGCATGCTCAAAGACCAGCAAAGAAGCCTGTGTGGATAGAGTGAAGTGGATGGGTTGTGAAAGGAAAGTAGTATATGTGGAAAGAGATGTAACAGGAGGTCAGATATTTAGGGCTCTGAAGGCCACCAGAAGAATTGTGGCTTTTTCTTCAAGTTATATAGAAGAAGAATATTAAAATTTTTAAACCTTGTCTGTCATGAATTATAATAAAGAATATATGAAAATGAAACGTACATCTCCATTAATATCACAAAGCAAACACTTGTGGAATTGCTACTCAGGCCAAGAATCCTGAGTACCCAAAAGTCTCCCAATAGTGCCCTTCCCAATCACTGTATCCTCACACCCCTACAACAAAAAAATCCACATTTACATGGTAATCACCTCCTTCTTTCTTTTAACTCATTACCACTTAAACATGCACCCATATATACTCTAATTTAGAACTGCCTACATTATTTGCCCTTTAATTTTTATCTAAAATGGAATCATAGCATGTATTCCTTTGTGTCTAGCTGTTTTTGCTTACCACGTCTGTGAGATCTCTGTGTTGCTGCATACAGCCTAGTTTGTTCATGTTCATTGCAGGCTTAAATATTGGGCTCAGCTCACTGGATTGCTGGCCTCCCTTAGTCTGGCAACTCTTTACTGTCTTGTTTGCTCTCCAAGGCCTTCAAGCATATTAAAAAATATATTTTTTCTCCAGCTCTTTTAGTCCTCAGGAGGGTCTGTCCTAATAATCTAGTCCTACTGAATGAGTCTCCACAGAGGACTGACATAATCATATTTTGACACATCTGTTAAATGTCATTTAGTTATTTCCCTATTACCAGTAATACATATGTACTGTTTTCTTGTAATTTGTATTTTCTATCTATATCTTATTTAGTAATGCCCATCTGCTTTTCATTAGTTTTTAAATCCTTAACTTATTAGAAAAAAATATTTAATTACATACTAATAAACACTGAGAATAAATTTTATACTAACTCTAAATTACTTGGAAAAGAGTCAATCACTTTTTCAACTCTAATATTTTTATTTCCAGTCTAAACATTTAAGTCCCAAAGATAATTACAAATATATATGTACCTTACAGGAAAAAAAAAGATTTTTTTTCTAATTCATCAAAAGTTTATTTTTATTCTTATTTATACACTGACACAGGTGATCACAAATATATTATTTAGTACTTTACTATCTGAATAAAGTTGATAACGGAAGATATTAGACAGGAATATTAAAGTTGATACTAAACAGAATGACAACAATTAAAAAAGGCCATTAAAAACTTAAATTCCTTTCCAGTTAAAGAGAGATGACTGAATATAAATATTTAGCTTCTTGGACTCCTAAAACTGTAACTTCTACAAGAGAAAAGAGTTTTTAAAAAAACATAAAGCAGCAAAGACAAAAATAATAGCAGGTGGCATTAGAAAATTTTAGAAGCTGGAAAGCATATCAATGAGTAGAATCCTTAACTGGCAGGGAAGAATGCTGAGAAACATCTAAGCTGTAGGGTACACGAAAGCCTTGGGAATTCAGGTGTCTTTGAAAGGCTAAACTAAATGTTGTAGAGGTGGTTTAAAACCTACTTAAAGAAGCAACTAGGTCCTCCCAGAGCACTTCCCCAAGGCTGAGCAGCCAATAAATACCCCACCTCCACTCCTACGGAAAACTGGATATTTTTCTTTGGAGAAAAACAAAACAAAACACCCCCACCCGTACCCCCTCCACCAGAGGCCTATGGACCACACTGAAAACAGGGATTGAAAATAAAGGTTCACATCTTGAATTTGGACCCTCTAGCTTAACTCTTCTGTAACTCAAATCCCAGAATATTGGGGTAGCCAAGTATATATCCTCTACAAAGGACTGCAGGATTCTTCTCCAAGGAATACTGGAGACAGAGAGGGAAGGAGAGGGGAGCAGAAGGGAGGGAGAGTGGGAAGGGCATGACTCTAAAAGTAGGAGGACCCCCAAGGAAATAACTCAGTCAGCTCATCCTATGGTAAAGGACATAGTAAACCAAACCAACCAAAATTCACAGTTTTCAATAAATCATTTTAATTTCAGGTCTCTGTCACAGCAGCCAAATCCATACATTAATTAGCTATTAGCTACTAAAAGATCCCACACAAATAAGAGTAAAGGGAATCTCAGGATAATTATGACAGAAGGCCAAAAAACAGGTGTGTTAAAGATTACAGTAAGCAAGCAGTCTAATTTGGAGCAGGCCAGAAGGCTCCAAGAAAAATTCTTTTCGAAGATGAAATGGGAGGTTCCAAGATGGCCAAATAGGAACGGCTCCAGTCTACAGCTCCCAGCGTGAGCGATGCAGAGGATGGGTGATTTCTGCATTTCCAACTGAAGTACCAGGTTCACCTCACCGGGGCTTGTCGGACAGTGGGGGCAGCCCATGGAGGGTGAGCCGAAGCAGGACGGGGCATCGCCTCACCCAGGAAGTGCAAGGGGTCGGGGAATTCCCTTTCCTAGCCAAAAGAAGCCATGACAGACTGTACCTGGAAAATCGGGACACTCCCACCCTAATACTGCGCTTTTCCAACGGTCTTAGCAAATGGGACTCCAGGAGATTATATCCTGTGCCTGGCTTGGAGGGTCCCATGCCCACGAAGCCTCACTCACTGCTAGCACAGCGTCTGAGATCAAACTGCAAGACCGCAGCGAAGCTGGGGGAGGGGCGTCCACCATTGCTAAGGCTTGAGTAGGTAAACAAAGCCGCAGGGAGGCTCCAACTGGGTGGAGCCCACCGCAGCTCAAGGAGGCTTGCCTGCCTCTATAGACTCCACCCCTGGGGGCAGAGTATAGCTGAACAAAAGGCAGCAGACACTTCTGCAGAGGTAAATGTCCCTAACAGCTTTGAAGAGAGTAGTGGTTCGCCCAGCACGGAGTCTGAGGTCTGAGAACAGACAGACTGCCTCCTCAAGTGGGTCCCTGACCCCTGAGTACCCTAACCGGGTGACACCTCCCATTAGGGGCCAACTGACACCTCATCCAGCCGGGTGCCCCTCTGAGATGAAGCTTCCAGAGGAAGGATCAGGCAGCAACATTTGCCATTCTGCAATATTTGCTGCTCTGCAGCCTCCACTGGTGATACCCAGGCAAACAGGGTCTGGAGTGGACCTCCAGCAAACTCCAACAGACCTGCAGCTGAGGGTCCTGACTGTTAGAAGGAAAACTAACAAACAGAAAGGACATCCACACCAAAACACCATTTGTACGTCACCATCATGAAAGACCAAAGGGAGATAAAAACCACAAAGATGGGGAGAAACCAGAGCAGAAAAGCTGAAAATTCTAAAAATCAGAGGGCCTCTTCTCCTCCAAAGGAACACAGCTCCTTGCCAGCAATGGAACAAAGCTAGATGGAGAATGACTTTGATGAGTTGAGAGAAGAAGGCTTCAGACGATCAGTAATATCAAACTTCTCCAAGCTAAAGGAGGATATTCGAACTCATTGTAAAGAAGCAAAAAACCTTGAAAAAAGATTAGACAAATGGCTAACTAGAACAAACAGCGTAGAGAGGACCTGAAATGACGTGATGGAGCTGAAAACCACGGCACGAGAACTACGTGATGCATGCACAAGCTTCAGTAGCCGATTTGATCAAATGATTGAAGATCAAATGAATGAAACGAAGCAAGAAGAGAAGTTTAGCAAAAAAAGAGCAAAAAGAAATGAACAAAGCCTCCCAGAAAAATAGGACTATGTGAAAAGACCAAATCAACGTCTGACTGGTGGACCTGAAAGTGACGGGGAGAATGGAACCAAGTTGGAAAACACTCTGCAGGATATTATCCAGGAGAACTTCCCCAATCTAGCAAGGCAGGTCAACATTCAAATTCAGGAAATACAGGGAACACCACAAAGATACTCCTCAAGAAGAGCAACTCCAAGACACATAATTGTCAGATTCACCAAAAGTTGAAATGAAGGAAAAAATGTTAAGGGAAGCCAGAGAGAAAGGTCGGGTTACCCACAAAGGGAAGCCCATCAGACTAACAGCGGATCTCTTGGCAGAAACTCTACAAGCCAGAAAAGAGTGGGGGCCAATATTCAACATTCTTAAAGAAAAGAATTTTCAACCCAGAATTTCATATCCAGCCAAACTAAGCTTCATAAATGAAGGAGAAATAAAATCCTTTAAAAACAAGCAAATGCTGAGAGATTTTGTCACCACCAGGCTTGCCTTACAAGAGCTCCTGAAGGAAGCACTAAACATGGAAAGGAACAACTGGTACCAGCCACTGCAAAAACATGCCAAATTGTAAAGACCATCAAGGCTAGGAATAAACTGCATCAACTAACGCGCAAAATAACCAGCTAACATCATAATGACAGGATCAAATTCACACATAACAATATTAACCTTAAATGTAAATGGGCTAAATGCTCCAATTAAAAGACATAGACTGGCAAATTGGATAAAGTGACAAGACCCATCATTGTGCTGTATTCTGGAGACCTATCTCACGTGCAGAGACACAAATAGGCTCAAAATAAAGGGATGGAGGAAGATCTACGAAGCAAATGGAAAACAACAAAAAAAGCAGGGGTTGCAATCCTAGTCTCTGATAAGACAGACTTTAAACCAACAAAGATCAAAAGAGACAAAGAAGGCCATTACATAATGGTAAAGGGATCAATTCAACAAGAAGAGCTAACTATCCTAAATATATATGCACCCAGAACAGGAGCACCCAGCCCTTAGAGACCTACAAAGAGACTTAGACTCCCGCACAATAATAATGGGAGACTTTAACACCCCACTGTCAACATTAGACAGATCAACGAGACAGAAAGTTAACAAGGGTATCCAGGAATTGAACTCAGCTCTGCACCAAGTGGTCCTAATAGACATCTACAGAACTCTCCACCCCATATCAACAGAATATACATTCTTCTCAGCACCACATTGCACTTATTCCAAAATTGACCGCATAGTTGGAAACACTCCTCAGCAAATGTAAAAAAACAGAAATTATAACAAACTGTCTCTCAGACCACAGTGCAATCAAACTAGAACTCAGGATTAAGAAACTCACTCAAAACCACTCAACTACATGGAAACTGAACAACTTGCTCCCGAATGACTACTGGGTACATAACGAAATGAAGGCAGAAATAAAGATGTTCTTTGAAACCAACGAGAAGAAAGACACAACATACCAGAATCTCTGGGACATATTTAAAGCAGTGTGTAGAGGGAAATTTATAGTATTAAATGCCCACAAGAGAAAGCAGGAAAGATCTAAAATTGACACCCTAACATCACAATTAAAAGAACTAGAGAAGCAAGAGCAAACACATTCAAAAGCTAGCAGAAGGAAGAAATAACTAAGATCAGAGCAGAACTGAAGGAAATAGAGACACAAAAAAACCTTCAAAAAAATCAATGAATCCAGGAGCTGGTTTTTTGAAAAGATCGACAAAATTGATAGACCGCTAGCAAGACTAATAAAGAAGTAAAGAGAGAAGAATCAAATAGACACAATAAAAAATGATAAAGGGGATATCACCACCGATCCCACAGAAATACAAACTACCATGAGAGAATACTATAAACACCTCTACGCAAATAAACTAGAAAATCTAGAAGAAATGGATAAATTCCTCGACACGTACACCCTCCCAAGACTAAACCAGGAAGAAGTTGAATCCCTGAATAGACTCTGAAATTGAAGCAATAATTAATAGCCTCCCAACCAAAAAAAGTCCAGGACAAGACAGATTCACAGCCAAATTCTACCACAGGTACAAAGAGGAGCTGGTACCATTCCTTCTGAAACTATTCCAATAAATAGAAAAAGAGGGAATCCTCCCTAACTCATTTTATGAGGCCTGCATCATCCTGATCCAAAGCCTGGCAGGCACAAAACAAAAGAAGAGAATTTTAGACCAATATCCTTGATAAACATCGATACAAAAACCCTCAGTAAAATACTGGCAAACCGAATCCAGCAGCACATCAAAAAGCTTGCCGACCACTATCAAGTTGGCTTCATCCCTGGGATGCAAGGCTGGTTCAACATATGCAAAGCAATAAACGTAATCCAGCATATAAACAGAACCAAAGACGAAAACCACGTGATTATCTCAATAGATGCCGAAAAGGCCTCTGACAAAATTCAACAGCTCTTCATGCTAAAAAGTCTCCATAAACTAGGTATTGATGGGACATACCTCAAAATAATAAGAGCTATTTATGACAAACCCATGAATATCATACTGAATGTGCATTCCCTTTGCAAACTGGCACAAGGCAGGGATGCCCTCTCTCACCACTCCTATTCAACATAGTGTTGGAAGTTCTGGCCAGGGCAATCAGGCAGGAGAAAGAAATAAAGGGTATTCAATTAGGAAAACAGGAAGTCAAATTGTCCCTGTTTGCAGATGACATGATTGTACATCTAGAAAACCCCATTGTCTCAGCCCAAAATCTCCTTAAGCTGATAGGCAACTTCAGCAAAGTCTCAGGATACAAAATCAATGTGCAAAAAATCACAAGCATTCCTATACACCAATAACAGACAAAGAGCCAAATCATGAGTGAACTCCCATTCACAATTGATTCAAAGAGAATAAAATACCTAGGAATCCAACTTACAAGGCATGTGAAGGACCTCTTCAAGGAGAACTACAAACCACTGCTCAAAGAAATAAAAGAGGACACAAACAAATGGAAGAACATTCCATGCTCATGGGTAGGAAGAATCAATATCATGAAAATGGCCATACTGCCCAAGGTAATTTATAGATTCAATGCCATCCCCAACAAGCTACCAATGACTTTCTTCACAGAATTGGAAAAAACTACTTTAAAGTTCATATGGAACCAAAAAAGAGCCCGCACTGCCAAGACAATCCTAAGCCAAAAGAACAAAGCTGGAGGCATCACGCTACCTGACTTCAAACTATACTACCAGGCTACAGTAACCAAAACAGCATGGTTCTGGTACCAAAACAAAGATATAGACCAATGGAACAGAACAGAGCCCTCAGAAATAATACCACACATCTACAACCATCTGATCTTTGACAAACCTGACAAAAACAAGAAATGGGGAAAGGATTCCCTATTTAATAAATGGTGCTGGGAAAACGGGCTAGCCATATGTAGAAAGCTGAAACTGCATCCCTTCCTTACACCTTATACAAAAATTAATTCAAGATGGATGAAAGACTTAAATGTTAGACCTAAAACCATAAAAACCTTAGAAGAAAACCTAGACAATTCCATTCAGGCCATAGGCATGGGCAGGGACTTCATGACTAAAACACCAAAAGCAATGGCAACAAAAGCCAAAATTGACAAATGGGATCTAATTAAACTAAAGAGCTTCTGCACAGCAAAAGAAACTACCATCAGAGTGAACAGGCAACCTCCGGAATGGGAAAAAATTTTTACAATCTACCCATCTTAAAAAGGGCTAATATCCAGAATCTACAAAGAACTTAAACAAATTTACAAGAAAAAAATCAAACAACCCCATAAAAAGTGGGCGAAGGCTACGAACAGACACTTCTCAAAAGAAGACATTTATGCAGCCAACAGACATATGAAAAAACGCTCATCATCACTGGCCGTCAAAGAAATGGAAATCAAAACCACAATGAGATACTATCTCACACCAGTTAAAATGGTGATCATTAAAAAGTTAGGAAACAACAGGCCCTGGAGAGGATGTGGAGAAAGAGGAACACTTTTACACTGTTGGGGGGACTGTAAACTAGTTCAACCATTGTGGAAGACAGTGTGGCGATTCCTCAAGGATCTAGAACTAGAAATACCATTTGACCCAGCCATCCCATTACTGGGTATATACCCAAAGGATTATAAATCATGCTGCTATAAAGACACACGCACATGTATGTTTATTGCAGCACTATTCAAATAGCAAAGACTTGGAACCAACCCAAATGTCCATCAATGACAGACTGGATAAAGAAAATGCAGCACATATACACCATGGATTACTATGCAGCCATAAAAAAGGATGAGTTCATGTCCTTTGCAGGCACATGGATGAAGCTGGAAACCATCATTCTGAGCAAACTATCGCAAAGACAGAAAACCAAACACCGTATGTTCTCACTCATAGGTGGGAATTGAACAATGAGAACATTTGGACACAGGGTAGGGAACATCACACACCAGGGCCTGTCGTGGGGTCGGCGGAGGGGGGAGGGATAGCATTAGGAGATATACCTAATGAAATGACAAGTTAATGGGTGCAGCACAGCAACATGGCACATATATACATATGTAACAAACCTGTATGCTGTGCACATGTACCCTAGAACTTAAAAAAAAAAAAAAGATGCGTTTAGAAAGGGATCTCTGATATCACAGTGGGCTTCAGAAAATCAGTGTAAGTTCTTTCTAGTATTAAAGTCAGAGAAGTTTTTATGAAGAATTATTTACATGTGCATGAGGCTATGAACATGCATGTGGACATGTGATACATACCTACAGACCCACACTTACACTGCACAGGTATGCACACACACATACACACACACACTCTCGTTTTTTGCAAGCTCATTTCTTCTGTAAGCCATCCTTAAGTGATATAGTTCCTCGGGGTACAAAAAAAAAAACATCTCTTCCTCCATTAAAATGTTTTGTGGTAGTGTGGAAAAAAAAAAAAAAAAAAGAAGATGATGAAATGGGCTGGGCACCATGGCTGACGCCTGTAATCCCAGCACATTGGGAGGCTGAGGTGGGTGGATCACCTGAGGTCAGGAGGTCAAGACCAGCCTGACCAACAGGGAGAAACCCCATCTCTACTAAAAATACAAAATTAGCAGGGCATGGTGGTGCATGCCTGTAATCCCAGCAACTCGGGAGGCTGAGGCAGGAGAATCGCTTGAACCTGAGAGGCGGAGGTTGTGGTGAGCGGAGATCGTGCCATTGCACTCCAGCCTGGACAACAAGAGCAAAATTCCTTCCCCCCCCAAAAAAAAAAAAAGAAAGCAAAAAAGAAGATGAAATGAACACAACAGCTAATATGTTTGAAAAAGATGGGAGGATATTTACACAACTGACAGTTTGGGTTGAGTAAGAGATAAGTACACAAAAATTAAGCAAATGTAAAGAACAAGGCAATCATTAATTCCTAGCAGGAGGAAAAATCTGCAGTAAAGGAAAAATAATTATAACATACTGACAGAGACAGGAAACGGCCAAGGGTCCCCAGCGAAACCCAACCTTCAAGCCCAAAAAGAGCCTGAAGGCTGAAAGATGGGACTCCTTGTCCCAGATGAAACTGGTGATCCAGAGGGGTAACTGCCCTTGTTTGCCCTTTCCTGAGTGATTCTTTCTGAATAATGTCCACAAGCGCACCAGGAGAATGGGGTTGGGCCACGGGAAGTTCACGCCTTGTTCAGCGGGTAGGACCCTGGGCTCTTCAGCGTGTGTGTGTGTGTGTATGTGTGTGTGCGTGTGTGTGCTGGGGCTTGGTAATCAATCTGTGAAGTGGGAGCCTGTTAGCAGGACCTCTTCTTTTTTTGCTGAGAGCTTTCTTTTAATAAATTCTGCTCTCCTCACCTTTCAGTATGTCTGAATGCCTAATCTTTCCTGGCTGTGTGACAAGAACATGCTTTTAGCTGAACTAAGGAGCAAAAACGTCTGCATCAGTACTACATGGTTTAGGTACCAATGGGGCTTACATATCGATAAAAATATAAACAGTTAATAGTAACCTAATCAAAATCACAATAACTATAATGGGAACATGAGAAGAATATAAGTATGGTGGAAGCAGGGAAGAGAGAAGTAAATGGTCACTTTCCACAGTAAGAAGTCAATAAACACAGCCTAAAAACTAAAAATTAAAGGAAATATTCAGAGTAGTGGAGATTAAAAATCAAAATAACCAGTAAAGGAATAAAAAGTAGTTGCCTCCAAAAGTGGAAAATTAGGCATGAGGAGAGCAGGGAGGAGAACAGGAATCATTATTTTTCTTTAACATGTCCAAGAGAATATTGTCTACTTATACTATTTATATGTTTGGTTTGATTAAAAAATTAACAACCCTTAAAATCTTATATGAATGATGAAAATAGAGAAGAATTTGATAACAAAGAATAAAATAAGTACACAATAACAAAAAACCCTTCATAGTAAATAAGACATACCTCTGCAGTAAATCTACTTGACACTGGTGTAATAAATCCAACTTTACCATCATTAAATACAACAGCAAACCCATCAAGTGTGGCACAGTATTCCATGTCTCTGATATGTACATCTGTGAAGCCCAGGAATGAACCTACTGATGAAAAAAATAAGCACATGAAATAGGATTAAGAATATAATAAATGACTCTCTCACCTTTTGCCAGAAAAACCTGTAAGTTTAAAAGGGTAAAAATAATGACCTAACAACCCTAAACAATTAAACTGTCCTTTCCTACTAAATGCCTCTCTCACCCCGCCTCTCATACTCTCCCCACCTCTCCCCTTGCATAAGTAATTCCAAAGAAGTGTTCATCCATAGCAGATATCTAACTAGATATCAAACATTAAACAACTGGTTCAACCTCATGTAGAAAGCAAAGCTACCTCTAGATGACTGCAGGTCTGCTGAAAAGGGTACTGTGCAAAGATTAATGGCTTTCCTTCCATTTGTCATTCCTTCCCAGTGGATAAGATGAAGAAGTCCATCAGAAGTAGCAACCAGGAGATCTTCCAACACAGACTGCAAACTGTAGGTAGAATCAATTAATTTTTAAGAGAGCATACTGGGAAAGCAATGTGTATGAATATTAAAACTGCTTTAGAGAATACTCAGGCAAAAATGATCATGAAACCATTTACAAAACATCTCCATTTGTCTGCAACTTTATCTATGTATATTTCAATCTAGAATCAGAAATCCTGGAAGAAATGAAAGCCTATGGGCAGCCACAGTCACAAACTTGATAACTGATAAAACTAGTTAAAAACTACAAATATTGAAACAGCAAATTAGAAGATGGAAACAGAAGTGATACCAGAAAGAAAGAAAAAGAGGTAGAGAAACCATAAAATGAATAGACCCAACTAATAACAGTACGACAATCTAGAGCCATTAAGTGTAGAGGTAACAATGCTCCAGCACTTGTCCAATAAAACTTTGAATAATGATGGAAATTTTCTATATCTATGCTATCTGTAAACAGTAGCTATGAGCTGTATGTGGTGACTATACACTTGAAATATGGCTAGTGCAATAAAATAACTGAAATTTTATTTACTTTTCATTAATGTAAATTTAAATACATTCATGTGTGACTAGTGGCTACTGTATTGCAGTATAGTTCCAGGCCAATATATATTTCTTAGGTATTATCAAGTCTCACATTGTTCATTCCTTCTACAAACATTTACTGAGCCTATCCTCTGTGACAGGTGCTATACTCTGTGTTGGATATTCGACTGTGAATAAAATATTCTCCGTCTTCAGAGGACTTCTCAGGCAAGAAATCAAAAATAGTTACATAGCATGATCTCAACACTTATCAAAATTTGTGAAGATATTCAGCATTTACTTCTTTAATGGGGAAATAGCCTGTTTTGCTCACCTCTGTATGCACAGCCCCAAGGGCAGTGTTAGTTAAATCTGTCACTAAATATTTGTGCAAAGGAGGCAAGAAGAGGTAAAGGGTTAGAGGAAAGATGAACCCATAAATGAGACAGCAAAGGTACTGGCACAAAGAAAAAGACAACCAGGGAAACCAGTAGAAATTGGTATCAAGAAAGCCAAGGAAGTAAGATGAATTTAAGAAAGAGTGTTCAAAGTATCAAATACTATATAAGGAAAAACAAAAAATGTTATGTGTATATTATATATACCCTATTAAATACTATTAAATTCCTTTTCATACTTAAGAGCATATTTCAGAAATATTTTAATCCATAATGACAAAAAAATGTCTTTTAGTATTTTAATTCTTAAACTAAACCTTTAATTCTTTGGAAAGTTGACTTCAATTACTCATACTCCAAAGATTTCAGCTAATGTAGAATTTGCTGTTTTGTCCCCAACTATAAAAGTACTGAAAAACATCAGAAACAGATGTTTCTTTACCCAGCTCTATTTCTTGAACTTCACAGCCATTTGTAATCAATTACAATTCCCAGTTTTTAGACATTTCACTTTTTAAAGCATTATATATTAATTTCAAATTTATATTTCAGTGATAAAATCTATGTGTATCATTTGGTGGGTAGAGTATAAAAAGTTTATGTTCTAGAAATAAAAAAGCTGGTGTCAGTTGTTAAAATACTAATAATTCCATAAAGGTTGGTAAATAGACCTTGCCCCAAGTCACCTAAGTGTTTGCTACAACTGACTTCCCTCCCTCAGAAAAATCTGGCCAACTGAAGGATTCATTATTGGCGTAGTAGGGCGATGTCAGAACCCTGTTCGATAACTAATAACCCATGTCTTTTCATGCTGTATTGGTTATTAAATTTTTGTTTTTTTTTTGAGACACAGTCTCTGTTGCCCAGGCTGGAGGGCACTGGCGCAATCTCAGCTCACTGCAACCTCTGCCTCCCAGGTTCAAGTAATTCTTGTGCCTCAACCTCCTGAGTAGCTGGGAATACAGGAGTGCCACCACGCCCAGCTAATTTTTTGTATTTTTAGTAGAGACAGGGTTTCACTATGTTGGCTAGGCTGGTCTCAAACTCCTGACCTCATGATCTGCCCTTCTGCCCGCCTTGGCCTCCAAAAGTGCTGGGATTATAGGCATGAGCCACTGTGCCCAGCCTGGTTCTGAAATATTTTTAATATCACAACTGTTAATGAGTACACTTAAAAATTTATGTAAATACACTCTCAGTTATATCCTTAGAGAGCCTCTTCAATCACTGACTTCATTAATTTTATGAGAGCTACGTGGTATCCCAGGTGTGCGTGTGTGTTAAATCTATGTTTAAATTTAGGATCTTGGCTGGGTGTGGTGGCTCAACGCCTGTAATGTCAGCACTTTGAGAGGCCAAGGAGGGGAAATCGCCTGAGCTTAGGAGTTTGAGACCAGCCTCAACAACATGGTGAAACCTTGTCTCTACAATAAAGTACAAAAAATTAGTGTGGTGCAGTGACGTGTGTCTGTAGTCCCAGCTACTTGATAGGCTGAGGTGAGATCACTGGAGCCCAGCAGGCTGAGACTGCAGTGAGCTGTGATCATGCCACTGCAATGAGCTGTGATTGTGCCACTGCACTTCAGCCTGGGTGACAAGGTGAGACCCTGTCGGAGGAGTGGGGAAGAGAGGGAGGGGAGGGCAGGGAAGGGGAGGGGAAACTCTTATTAAAATTATGTTTTTACCTTCTAAACATTCTCTATCCTCAATTAACAAAAGTTAGATGCTTAACATTAATCATATTTTTTCTTCAATCAAAAATAAAAGATGAGATAGTACTCTTATCCCATAAGCTACAGCATAGCCAATATCCTAGCCTTATCTGACTTATATTTGTGTTGACAGGAGGGAAAATAATTGGTTACAAAAATCTAAGTTTCATATCTTCTCACTCAACTCAAAATCTACAGGAAATTTCAAATTTCCAGCAGTTATGTGTTTCTGGTGCTGATAACTTTGTTCTGAAATGCAATTATTTCACTGGAGTTTTGAGAGAAACCTTACAGATTTCCAACCACTGAAATTCATAGACTAAAACCTAGCACCTGACAGGTTAAACTTGGACAAGATGGCAGAAATTTTTTTTTTTTTTTTTTTTCTTTTTGGCTCTTTTTCTATTCTATTTCCATGCACCATACAAGGTTTCCCACCAGGTGGAGATAGAAAGCCAAGCCTGTACAGTTTCACCTTTTTTGGTACCTACAGACACTCAGAATTCCTTATATATCAAGTTACTTTCTTGAAAACGATTCCCATGCTGAAATAAATAAAATGTGAAGTGATGAATAACCTTCTGACCAAGGCGATGGGTAACTCTGAACTCAATCTTTCGTTAACACTGATTACATTTAAGCAAATAATAATTGTGTTCTTTTCTATGAGAATAAGATACGAAGGGGATGGACCAAACAATGCAAGACAACACCCAGCCACTTGCATAGTTTTATTTAATGTTTCAGCATCATTCTGTACAGTACTCTAACAAGAGAAATGGTGAAATAAACCTTTTCTTAGAGTTGTTGAGTCAGAGTGATTTTTTTAAAATTAGCATTACATTCATATAATTCAATACATTTACATAGTTCAATATTAAAAAAGAGTACACAATAAAAAGCTTTTCCCCCAAACCTGTCCCATAGCTACTCAGTTCTCATCCCCAGTTTCTTATGTATTCTTCTAGAAAAATACATGTTCTCTCTTTTAAACAAGATGGAGATACCTCATCTCCCTTTTAAAAACAAACATTAGCAACATAAGCATTTTGCTTTTTTCACCCAACAACATATTTGGAAAGTTTTTTTTCCGTAAAGAATGTCCTCAATGTTTTTACAGCTGCGTATCATTTAAATAAATTTTCTTACATCTACACAATGGAAAAGATATGCAGCTAAACTAAGTGACAACTAAAACATCAATAGTGGAACAACAATTAAAGAAACAAAGCCAAATTGCAGGTAAGATTCCTGATTTTTTCTACCAATGGGTATAAAATAGATTTTTGGCATTCTGGTATTTCTGGCCACTTTGTCATAAAACCTTTATTCATACTTGGATGAAAAAGCGTAACTTTCTTCCAAGTGTATATAAACTTCCCAGAAGCTTAAGGCAACTTTGGAAACAAAGGCACTTTCTCTTTTCCTCAACTTGTGTGTTTTCATCAGTATTGTTCTGGGAAATATGGACTGTTATCACTCAATCAAACAATTCTAGACCTTATAAAATATAAATTTCAAAATAAGATTATAGTTGGTATATTCAATTTATGAGCTTTATTATAATAATTTAAGCATAATGTGCCATCTGTAAAACTTCCAATGTCTTAAAGGGTTAATCAAGCATTTCCAGAACTAAGAAGTTATCTTGAATTAAAAGAAATTAAACTAACTTTCCTGTTGGTCATGGGATTTACGAACTACATTGTCTACTGTCATCACACAATGTCAAATTTAACCAAAGTGCTGTACCTCATGATGGGTGCTTGTAAATCCAGTATTTTCCTCATCTCTAAATTTAATGCTGGAGCACACTGTTCTTCCTTGAAATGGGGTGTCCCCTTCATTTGTGGACTTCCTCTAAAAGAAACAGCATAGAGTTAAAGAAAGATACTGAATTTGCCACCGTTCTGTGGCTAATACACATCCATTCAAATAAAGAAAATAAAATCAAACTTACAAATCAGGTATTCATCCTTCAGATTCTCAAATGAAAAACAGACTTAAATTCTATTATAGCAGACAGTATCTACTTATCAATTGGAAATAAATGTTTGACCAATGTAATTTGTGTTAGGAGGGTGGGAAGGAGAAGAGCAGAGAATCTGAGAAAAAAACCCACTTGAAATAAAAGTGAACCAACTCTAAAGAGAACCAACAGGCATTTTGTTTAAAATTACTGAGGGCCCTTTCTAAGGTGGGCAACTATGGAAAAAAAAGTATCATTCTATATAGTACCTGTCCCAGTGATCCAAATCGTGTAGCTTCATCTTTACTTACTCCACACCTTATCCTTGATTCCTATTCTTTGGGTATGTATCAGAATTACGGTGAAATTCAAGGGTGCAATTAGGAGATGTTTCACAAGTTATTTAGTAATAAATAGCAAAATATCTAAAATTTTAAATCCCTGGCATTAAATAGCTGCAGTAGAGTGCTGGGTCAATGCCAACTTAACTGAACTGTCACACACTACCCTTTAAAGGACTACAAGCTGTTTTGTATTCTTTATCTTCACACAGCATAGTAGACCAGTATCTTCTTCAGTGCCTGTGTTGGAATTTAACAGTTATCTGTCTCTCACCGTCAGCTATCACTTGTGGCAACAATTAGCCTGCTGATGTCATCTCTCCCTTTCCAGTCAAGTACAGTCCTATAAATTAATTTGTCAATACTATTAAAATATGCACAAACAGGCAAACAAGTCCAATAGCTTTCAAAGTTCCTGGCTTTGTGAAATATATTTTGATGCTCATTTTTTTAGTTTTCTTTCTTGCTTATTGTTGCTTATTTTTTAGTTACAGACTATTTTTCTTATAAAAGTTTTGTGGTGATTTATTACCATTCTATTCTGCTACTACTATGAACTGGAGTACTTAATTCCTTCTAAGTCTAAATGACTAAACTAGCTAATGTTTAACCATACAGGTTCATGTTCAACTAACATGTCTGATGTGACAGCTTGTAAAAAGGACATGAAAGTAATTAGTTTATAGGAGTCACAGTTAAATTTCTGAACACACAGTCTGTGATGATTTACTGAGATGTCTTTATCTGGTTTTAAAGTTAAATTTTATTTTCCAAAGTAATATATACACAGAAGTTAAAATTCAAATAGGGCTAGAAAGCTTAAGACAGAAAACAACACAGAGGTAGACTCCTTTTAGTGGAAACTGAAAAAGACATATGTCTTCTTTTGAGAAGTGTCTGTTCATATCCTTCAGCCCACTTTTTGATGGGGTTGTTTTTTTCTTGTAAATTTGTTTGAGTCTTTTGTAGATGCTGGATATTAATCCTTTGTCAGATGAGTAGATTGCAAAAATTTTCTCCCATTCTGTAGGTTGCCTGTTCACTCTGATGGTAGTTTCTTTTGCTGTGCAGCTCTTTAACACACACATGAAAAAATGCTCATCATCAATGGCCATCAGAGAAATGCAAATCAAAACCACAATGAGATATCATCTCACACTGGTTAGAATGGCGATCATTAAAAAGTCAGGAATCAACAGGTGCTGGAGAGGATATGAAGAAATAGGAACACTTTTACACTGTTGGTGGGACTGTAAACTAGTTCAACCATTGTGGAAGACAGTGTGGCAATTCCTCAGGGATCTAGAACTAGAAATACCATTTGACCCAGCCATCCCATTACTGGGTATATACCCAAAGGATTATTAATCATGCTGCTATCAAGACACATGCACACGTATGTTTATTGTGGCACTATTCACAATAGCAAAGACTTGGAACCAACCCAAATGTTCAACAATGATAGACTGGATTAAGAAAATGTGGCACATATACACCATGGAAACTATGCAGCCATAAAAAACGATGAGTTCATGCCCTTTGTAGGGACATGGATGAAGCTGGAAACCATCATTCTCAGCAAACTATCGCAAGGACAAAAACCCAAACACTGCATGTTCTCACTCACAGGTGGGAACTGAACAATGAGAACACTTGGACACAGGAAAGGGAACATCACACATCGGGTCCTGTTGTGGGGTGGGGGGGAGGGGGGAGGGATAGTATTAGGAGATATACCTAATGTAAATGACGAGTTAATGGGTGCAGCACACCAACATGGCACATGTATACATATGTAACAAACCTGCACGTTGTGCACATGTACCCTAAAACTTAAAAGTATAATAAAAAAATATATACATACATATATATAAAAAGGGAAAACAAACAAACAAGATATACGTCCTGATTTGAACAGACCAAGTCCTAAAATAACACCTCTGAGTTAAAATGGGAAAACTGAACACAGACTAAGTATTTGATGAATTAATAAACTATTAATTCTGTTGGGTGTAATAACATTGCGGTTTGGTTTCCTTAAAATGTCTACCTGTTACAGATAAAACAGAAGCATTTAGGGTTGAATGATTTAGTATATGGAAGTTGCTTTAATATTTAAAAAGTATGCATGCATGGGGAGAGGGGGATGCTGACAGCTTTTGAATCTGGAAGACAAGTACATTGGGTACATGTCCTTTTAGATTCTCAGGTGTGGCTGTGGGGTTCAATGACATTCCTATTCACAGACTAGCTCTTTTTCCTCTGAAGTACCTAGGATCTTCTTTTTATATATCCGATGGGTTCTGAAATTCCAGAATAATTAATTTTTCTACAAGTATGTGAATGTTTATCATTGCATTGAGCACTTGTTCAATCTACTGATATATTTAGTTTAAACTCTAGGAAATTTACATGTTTTTCCTTAATAAAATAATAAGCTTCTCCATTCCCTGTTCTCTTTCTACAACTCCTAGTCAGATATTAAACCTCATATTAAACTCTAATTTTCTCTGTTCTCTCTTATTCTTGTTTTTTTATTCTATACCCAGGGAAAGTTCCTCAACTGTTTCTTTCAATGCTTTTACTGAATATGTTTCTACTATTGTATTTTTCATTCTGAGAATTTTCTCATCCACTCCACTTGTTTTCTTAAACCATCCTACTTTGTTTGATTAGCCAAAATCTGTCTAAGGTTGTTAATTATTTCCTCGAGGTGTTTTCATTCCTTCAAGTATCTGTTTACTTTAAGTTCCTTTTTTCTGGTATGTGTTTCTAAGTTACATTGGAAACTTTCCTAAGATGGCTAACAATGTTTAGTCCTGTTTTTACTTTAGAGGTTAACAATAAAAAGGTGACTATGTGTCTGCCGGCTGACAACTGGTGGACTTCAGCAGGGTAGTGGTCAGCCAGCTTTTTTGTTGGGGTCTTCAAATACTAGTACCTGTTGAGCAGTTTTTCTTCAGCGGTTCCATTTCTCCAGGAAGGATCCCTCAAACCTGCCTGGGATATCAAAGCGTGAAAGACAGAAGTCTGGAGCCAAGCAGGGTAAGGAGGCACTATGACAACTTTAGCATCTCACTCTTTTGTTAAATATAATACATATTGTTAAACCAGACAGTATATTTCCTGTGAGGTGGGAACATAGGAATCCTTATTCAGAGTTTTCAAGCAATCTCTGTGTTGATGGCCCCTGCCTCACTCCTATATTCTGTAGTACTAGTCCTTCTAATCTCTGAGCCTTTCTGAGTTTGCAGGTAAAACAAGGTGCTTTTTACCAGTATCCTGTAGGTTCTTAAGCGCTCAAGTTTGATGGTCTTCCTTAGTTATTTACTCTTTCCCTTCGGATTTTTAGCTCAAGGGTTGGAGACACCTCTAGTTTTGATTAAAGATGGACATTTTATTTCAGCTTTTTTTCTGTTAGTGATTACCAAGAGAAAGAATGGAAACCACATTACCTATCTTAAAACTGGAAACTGTGTTTTTCTTTATATGAATATTCTCATTTATTACAACTAAAGTATTGTAAGAACTTTAAAGCAAATTTAAGTAAATCCTAATTTCTTCATGACTTCCATTATAAAATTAGAGATACATCTGGCAGGAAAGTTTCCACCCTGTCTTCCAAACATACTAAAATAGAGCAAACTTTAAAAAATTACAGTAACAAAAAAATTCTGACTTTCTCATAAAAAATATTATTACTTAGAATTCAACTATAATTTGATAAGGTACAGCATTAGATGACTGGAAGAGAGTCATAGAAGATAAATCTAGAAGAATAAGTTAAAGCCAGATTATGAGAGCACTGAATGCCAGGAGAATAGGAATAGAGCATTTACTATGTACGAGATAGTGTACAAAACGTTCTATACACATCACCTCAACCGATCATTTGTAATCTTTTGAGACAGGAATTATCTCCACTTTTTCAGAGAGAAAACTGAAACTTACAAATATTGAGAACTCTGCCCTTGGTCACAAAGCTAAGAAAGTAAGGGAGCTGATAATCAATCTCTAATATTTAAGGCTCTAAGCAACTGAAAATTAGAGTTAGAGACTAACACAGTAACCTCTGTCTGCACATCAAAATAATGGAATGAATGCTAAAGAATGGATTGGGGATGGAGTACGGAAGGGAACACACACTGTAAATGTTAATGTTTTTCATATCTGGACACACAGCAGAACTGCCGTTTCCTGCCATCTTAAAATTGGGTGTGGCCACATGATTTACTTTGGCCTATAAAATATGAGGGGAAGTGATTTGTGTCACTTCTGAACAGAAGATTTAAGAGCCAACACTTGGTACGTGTTCTGTTTTTAATCCTCTACTGTGGTAACTTAACCTATGCTGACTAACGTAGTATACAAAATCAAGTAACTGACAATTGTTAGATTTTTGTCCTGTAAAACTCAACAAATTAACAGTTTGTGACTATTCAACATGAGTGATTTTATTAACTATGCAATCTGAGAAACAGGAAAAAAGAATGAAAAAAAAAATAGACCCAGTTTAAAGACTTATGGGAACAACCTCATAAATACCAATTCCTGTCTGTATGATGGAAGTCCAAAGGCAAGGAGAGAGAAAAGAGAATATATGAAGAAATCATGGTTACAAACTTTCCAAACCTGAGAAAGCCAAGAGTCTTTCTTCTAAGAAACTCCAAGTAGGATAAATTTTAAAAGACGCACACAGAGACACACTATGTTCAAACTGTCAAAAAAACAAAGAGAATCTTGAAAGCAGCAAGAGATGTATCTGACTCTTCACATACAAGAAATCCCAAGTAAGACTGACAGCCAACTTTTCATAGGAAACCACGGAGGCCAGAAAACAGTGGGATGACATATTTCAAGTGCTGAAATATCTAGAAAAATTATCCTTCAAAAACAAAAAAGAAATTAATGAATTTCCAGATAAACAAAAAGTTGAGAGAATTTGTCACAAGTAGACCTGAATTACAAGAAATGCTAAAGGAAGTTCTTCGGCCTGAAAAAACAAGAAGCAATAACTCAAAGCCATGTGAGAAAATAAAGAACACTGATAAAAGTAATTACATAGGTAAATATAAAAGCCAGCAGTATTTTTGTTTCAGATATCTGCCTTTTCTTTCCTACATGACTCAAAAGACAAGTGCATAAAACAGTAATTATACATCTATGTTAACAGTTACACAATGTGTAAAGATGTAATTTGTGATAACAACAACATAAAAAGGGAGAGAGGGAGATGTACAGGAACATAGTTTTGAGATATTATTGAAGCTAAGTTGGTATTACTTCAAACTAGGCTGTTGTACATGCAAGATATTAATTTAAACCCCAAGGTAACCATTAGTAACTAAAACATGTACAAAAAAGGAAATGAGAACGGAGTCAAAATGGTACACTGCAAAAAATCAAACCAACAACAACAACAACAAAAAGGCAGTAGTGGAGGAACCCAGGAACAAAAAAGATACAGACATAATAGAAAACAAACAGCAAAATGGCAGAAATCCTTCTTTATCAGTCAGTACTTTAAATGTAAATGGATTAAAAGCATTCATTAAAAGGCAAGCATTGTCAGAATGGATTCAAATAAACCAAATGACTCCACTTATAAGCTGTCTACAAAAGAATTACTTTAGATCCAAGGAAACAAGTTGAAGGTGGAAGGAAGGAAAAAT
This sequence comes from Hylobates moloch, assembly GCF_009828535.3. NCBI lineage: Eukaryota > Metazoa > Chordata > Mammalia > Primates > Hylobatidae > Hylobates > Hylobates moloch. The sequence goes on from NW_026652294.1 coordinate 72,968,325, forward strand.
ATATTCCATGCGAATAGTAGGGTGGCTGTGGTAAAATCACAAACAAACAAAAAAACAAAAGACTTTAAGAACTATCACAAGAGACAAAAGGATTTTTATAATGATAAAACAGTCAATCTAGCAAGAAGATACCACACCTATAAATAGATACAAATATAACATCAGAGCCACAAAATATTAATATATGAAGAAAGAACACACAACTGAAGGGAAAAATAGATATGTAATAATGTTAGAGACTTCAATACCCCACTTTCAATAATGGATAGAACTGGACAGAAAATAAGGAAATAGAGAATTTAAATAACACTATACAAACCACTTAGACCTAAGACACATACTGAATATGCCACCCAACAGCAGAATACATATTATTCTCAAATGCACATGGAACATTCTCCAAGACAGAATGGATATTAAACCACAAAAAAGTCATAATAAATTTTAAAAGACTGAAAGCATATAAAGTATCTTCTCTAACCAAATGGAATATAACTAAAAATCAGTAAAAGAAAAACTAGAAAATTCAAATATGTGGAAATCCAAAATACACTGTAAAACAATCAATGACTCAAAGAAGAACCAAAAGGGAAATTAGGAAATACTCTGAAACTAATGAAAACAAAAATGCAACATTATGGGATACAGTGAATGAAGTCCTCAGAGGGAAATTTATAGCTAAAATGCCTCCATTAAAAAAAAAGATTTCAAATCAATAACCTAACTTTATACCTTATGGAACTAGTAAAAGAGCTAGCAGAAGGATGGATGTAATAAAAATTAGAGTGGCTATACATGAAATCGAGAATAGAAAAACAGAGAAAAATCAATTAAAGCAAGAGTTGGTTGTTTGAAAACATCAATACAATTGAAAAACCTAAGGAAAAAGAAGACTGTAAGTCTGAAATGAAAATGGGAATATTATTACTGACCATACAAAAAAATAGTATGGGTTACAAGAGAATATTGTAAACAACTGAATGCTAACAAGTTAGATAACCTATGTTAAATGGACAAATTCCTAGAAACACACAAATTTCCCAACTGACTCAAGAGGAAATAAAACATATGAATAGACCTATAAGTAACAAAATTGAGTCAATAATCAAAAACCTCCCAATAAAGAAGAGCCCAAAACCAGATGGCTTAATTAGTGACTTATACAATATTTAAATAAGAATGAACATTCATCCTTCTCAAGATGTTATTAAAAAAAAATAGGTAAGAAGAGGGAACACTTTCTAATTCATTCCTTTTTTTTGAGACAGAGTCTTGCTCTGTGGAGTGAAACTGCATGGAAAAGAAAAAATTTAATTATTTTCTAACTTTTATTAAGATTATTTGTGACTCCTCTAGTTCAAAGTTATAGGAAGTTTTAAGTGATCTGTTCCAACGATTTTTCCACAAGCTTTGTTTTTAGTGTGCAATTGTGCAGAATGAAGGTGTTTACACAATGCATGTATCATGCTTTGGCAAAAATACCTGCTCATGAAATGGTACAAAGCTTGTTAGACAATTCAAGTATTTTAAAAAGAAACAAAATATATAATTTATTATATATTTATAAGGCATATTTATAAATATACATTAATATACATGAGAATTTAATTTGTAAGATTCCCCTCTAAAAGTGTTGAAATTTGCCAGATTTACAAATAGATTTTTAAGATTTGTAGATGGAATTTAAAAGTTTGAGCTACAGTTATTATTTTGAAGCTTTAATAAATTGAATATTTTTAATCCAAAGTAAACTCTAAATAAATATTCAGATTTTTTACTTTGAAAACACAAAATCACATATGAACAAAAAGAAATGAAACAGCCGAATACATTACAGGATAGGCAAAAGGGATCAATCCCACTATAATCCCCTCAGTAATGTTCTAAATTTCTATCTATTTGAGATTAACTGGGGCTAACAAAAAACACAAATTAACAAAATTTATAGAACTAGCTAAAAACTGTCAGTCATTCCCAGCTCAGTATTGGTTAGTTTAATCAAGTGGTCTCCCTACAAGCCATGGCAGAATTTGTGAAGGAAAGAACAGAAATGTCAAGGAAGGAAACTTGGTGGGGTGGGGTGGGGACAGCCCATGGGAACTATGACCCTGAGAGACAAGAAACCAGTAAAAGGAAAAAAAAAAAAAAAAGTAGGAATTTTTTTCTTAATGCAGTTCCGGATCAATCGTGTGAAAGTTTTCTTAATGTATTCTAAGTTGTGGTTCTTAACGCCAAGAGGTTTACACATCACTGGCTATATAAAACTAGTTCTGTAGATAATTTGTCTTATTTACAGATAGAGAACTTTCAGATATCCTTTAATCTTGGTAAATCGCCACTAATTTTAATACTGTATATGAAATCCAATAATACAATTTAGTTTCAGAATCAGAGTGAACAGACATCAGAAAGTGTTGTAAATCTCAGATTATTGCAAAGATCTAAGATGTGAAAAATTCAACAATTACATTTTATTTACAAAAATTGATTTACATAGGATTTGTTAAAATCCAATTTATGAAACAGAACAAATCTAGAGACACTAGGTTGCCCTTACCACTTGTGTGGAATTTGTCTCTCCAGAAAGTTTTATAAAATGTTACTTTTATATTTTATTTATATATGCAATATATAAACAGTTTTTTGGAAAAAAAAAGACACTGAAATAAATGTAAGCTATACTTACATTTAAGAAAGATGAATAAAAACATTTACCCACTAATTCCAGTTCAGAATTGCAGGTGGCCAGGGCCCATCCCAGCAGCTTGGGGCCAAAGCTGAAGCCCACCTTGGACCTGATGTCATTCCACTGGAGGGCGCACTCACACACATACCCCATACTCACTCAGACTGGGGCCATGCAGACGCTGATTCACCTAAAGTGTACATCTTTGGGATGCGGGAGGAAACTACAGTACTACACAGACATAGGGAGAATATGAAAATTCCATATTAACAGTGGCCCTGGCCAAGGATCAATTTTTTTCCCTCATCGATGTTATGACATTATTCAAGGATATGATGCAAGGAGTTTCTCACTATATTAAAGAAGCTATCTTTGTAAATACTTGGAATTTTCAAGTATTGTATAAATGAATACTCTGCCAAAGTTCCCCAGAGGAGTCAAGTCTGTTACTGCTTACATTTGATACATGACTCAGTCTGAGACTTAGTTTTGAACAAGTATACCTGTATTTTTTGGCAATCTCTTAAAGTTTTGTCATTCTTCAAATTCTAATTCACTCTAAAACCTCACAGTTAATGAACTAGAATTCCCTTCTTTTCTAAACACATATAAATTGTCTTAAATATGCAATGGAGGCAGATTATATTTACATAATTCAAAAGGCAACCTAGACAACAATACCAGTTGCAACTTATTAAGAATCTAATCACTCATTTTTCTCATTTTATAGACACACAGCACAGAAAGCAACTTTAGAAAATGGCTTTTCCAAAGTCTTGGGAAAAAGTAGAATCTGAACTGGAACCTGGGCCTCTCTGATTCCAACTGCCATATTTTTTTCCACATCTCTAAACTGCTGGGTATTTATCTGAGGTATCAATAGCAAGTCTAAGAAAAATATCACAAGAAAGTAGGAAAAATGAAGCTAAGCCAGTTTTGTTTTATTAATGTATTTTACATACATTAACTTTTGTAACTAAAAGTAAAGCCTCCCAGTTTTCTATTCCAATGAATGATAAGGCATTCATGTTAACGAGTGGCCCTTAAAGAGCCGTGAAAAAAATAAAATGTTTCTATGGGATGGGTCAACCACTAGTCAAACTTCCCAGGACATTGAGGGGGGTAGTAATTTCTCAACAGATTGGTAAAAACCAAAAATCAAACCACAATACCAACAAGTGTAGCATAAAACTACACAGAAGTCTTAAAAGAAAAGAAGACTGCTTTTAAAGCAAGTCAAGTATGCTTTGAGGGCTAGATCAGGTGATAGAGAAAACTGACTCACAAATTCAACAGCCATTTCTTTCAGCAAATTCTTTTGTGCAGGAGATATCAAATGCTTTAAGGGCCAGCTAAAGAAAAGAATAATGTGGCAAATAACCCAATAGATTTGGGGTGTGGGGGAACAGAAACTTCAAGAACGCAATTAATTATAGTGTTTTTCCTTTCAACATAACTTACCTAAGTCCTGACTTTTCTCCGAAGTACAGAACTCAAGTCTCCTTGTCTACAAAAATTCCCTTGACAACTAATCACTTTACCCTGAAATGCTATTATGACTTTTCAAGATATTTACCTGACAATCTGTTATTTTATACTGCCATTAACTTTAAACAACTATTCATTAGCATCTTCAGCAGCGGTGAACAGTTTTACAGATAGCAGGCATACAACAAATGAGGATGAATCCATTTGAGATGATTCTGAAATGTGCAAGGCTTGATCTAGAAAGTTCTGGCAGTCCTATGTAAATTCTGGGACTAAGAGGCTTTAGTTCTCCAACCATAATTCTGGAAAGGCTCAGAACTATTTCTTCTCCCAAACCTCCAGGCCTCTTATTTCATTATTTGCATTCATCGTTGTTTACTGGAATGCTTACAATAATAAAAAGTATTTCTGGATGAAATGAAATAATGATATCTTGGATGTGCTTAAATATACTCCAGTGGAAAAAGACTGAAAATTGTTCAAACTGACTGATGGACACATAGATGGTCATTTTATTATTCTACTAATAGAGTACCTGGTACCAAACCAGTGCCCAGAAACAAGAGAACTGGACAAAATAGATCAACCAACCATATTTAGAAATGAGACAGCAGGCAGCACAGGACTGACATAATGAGGGAAGGAAAACAAACACGTTTTCTGGGAGAAGTCACCCTCTAACCTCTTAAGGTTTTGTCCACCATGTAGAGTGAGAGAACCCAAGCATAGTATAGCAGCCTTGTTAAGCTGAGGAGAAAAAGATTAAAGTTCAGAGAAGCAGAAGCAGCTATTTGTGAAGTACAGCACCAGTGATGTGGGAGTCACACAGAGAAAAGCTCTAGAAACCTGCAGGGGTTTCCCCTGAGTCTTACTGAATACTATGCAAATACATAGTGACACTCCGCAAATACAGGCAAAGAATGACTACTAGGGTTTTTGGCTACCCAGTTCATATAGGACTGGGAGACATTTCAGTTCTGACTAGCCAGAATGGAGAGACCTTGTCAAAGACCCAGGACATTCAGTGGACTTCAGAAGGGCTAAGCTAGCTTAACAGTTAAATCCATCCTAAAAAACATACAAAAAGCCTCAAAAGACCTGTAAGATCTCCAAGCAGCTTAACTGCCACCCAAAACAACCTTCAATACTCTTTAAAGGAAAAGGACAAAAATCAGACAATGGATAATGTAATACAATATCTAACATCCAAACTGAAATTACTAGACATGTGATATGACCCAGCAATTCTATTCCTAGGTATTTATTTACTCAAGAGATACAGGACAACCGGAGAGTGAAATGAGATTAGAATCTAAAAAAGCAAAGTTCACATTTTTTTACTTTTTATCTTTATAGATCTCTCATTGTTGGATTTTTTAAAATAAGAATGTATTCATGAATTAGTAGTGTAAATTTTTAAAACATACTATGGGAATGCACATGCCAGATCAGTTATTTATTGGGAACACAGGAGGATATAGGAGAGTTGGGGCAGAAGGTTTATAGAGTACAACAGATGTCTGACCTGAGCTTGAAAACCAAGTCAGATAAATTTCTTACATAAAAAAAGACAGCAGGGGAGTCATACCGAATAGAGCAAATAACAAAGCAACAGAGGCATTAAATAGGAATTGTGGGTTCGATGTGTTCAAGATATGGAGAAAGTAGGTTCTAAATGCCAGGCCACAGAGCTTGGACTTTGTTTTGGAAAAAAAAAAAAAATTGTTATCAATGCAACTGATAAACTTCATTATGTAGGTGAAAGAGACTAAGGGAAGAGAAATGAGTTAGTGAATAAGCTTTTTTAATAGAGGAGGAGGACATGAGGGCCCCTAAAAAGACCAATGACAGTAAAATAGAGTTAAATGAATTCCAGAGGCACTGGAAAACTGTAATCAATCAATGAAATTTGATGACTGAACAAATATGCAAAGTGAAGAAACAATCCAGAGGAAGAAACAAAGAATTAAAGGTTTTCTACCTCATACAATGTACAAAAGATGATGGTAACTGCAGTAAAGTTTAGCAAAGCAATAGCATGTTTGGCTTGGTAGGGGGTAAGTGAGTGAAGTTTAGACATGAATTTGAGATTAAGAAGACATAATAGGCCGGATGCAGTGGCTCACACCTGTAATCCCAGCACTTTGGGAGGCCGAGGCAGGCAGATCACTTGAGGTCAGGAGTTCAAGACCATCCTGGCCAACATGGTGAAACCCTGTCTACTAAAAATACAAAAATTAGCTAGGCGTGGTGGTGCATGCCTGTAGTCCCAGCAACTCAGGACTGAGACGTGAGAATCGCTTGAACCCGGAAGGCAGAGGTTGCAGGGAGCCAAGATCACGCCATTGCACTCCAGCCCAGGTGACAGAGCGAGACTCTGTCTCAAAAAAAAAAAAAAAAAGATATAATAATAATCCAGGAGAAAAATGACAAGACCTAAACTTAACTAGTGTCATTGGGAATTACGAGGAGGGAAAAGAAATGACATACAAAGTAGAATATACTGGACTAGATACAGACTGGCTATTGATGTTAGTGGCAGGAAGAGTGAATGAACTCAAATACATGGTGGTGCCAGTTACTGGAAGAAAAAAAAAAGGGGGGGGGGGCGCTCTTGACTTTCCCCGGATTCAGTTACCTAAAAATCAGACTGTATTCTCATTTTTACAGCTAATAAAAAATTCATCATTTCTTACTAACTATAAATTATTATAGGACCTAAAATTTATTCACGGTATATTCTTATGAATTTTCATACCTGCTAAATCTCACCAATCCAGAATGGTCTTCCTCTGGATATATGTTTTGTTACTTCATCATCTTTGAGATCCTTTTATATGTCATCTTCTCAGTGAAGACACTGACCACTATTTTAAGTCATATTCCACTCTGTATTCCCTTACCCTGCTATATTTTTCTCCATAGAGTGGATCACCTAACTCATAATGTATTTTACTTATCACCCTCTACTAGAAGAATAACAAGCTCTATCAGCAGGGCTTTTCGTTTTGTTGTTTTTTTTTTCCACTGTTAGATCTCTAGTATCTACAACAGTACCTAGAGCTGGACAAAATACTTTTTAAATGGATAGACAGATGGATGAAAATAATTTTCAGAAGAGTTTTTTGAAAGAGGTAGTACCCTTTCACCAGACTTTTTATAGAACCAAAAAAAAAAAAAAACCCACCAAAAACCAAAACTGCTTATCATTTACATTATCACACATTGAGACAGCCTCCAGTCTGACAGAAACAATGTGCAGCACTCTGAATTGGGCAGTCCTATTATTCTTTGGATTCAGGTGCCATCCTTGGAAGTGTGGCCAATAAGGGAGTTTTCACTACCCAGAACTTACATAATAACACTGTTACCAATCCTATTAATAAGTGCTCATGCAACTATGTGAAGTGATGGATGCATGTAATATGCAAAGTTCAATAGTAAAACGTCACCCATGTACATTTACAGAATATAAACACACTGAAATCAAACTAGACATGGGATGTTTTCAGAGGCTCAAGCGGAACAAAAAACATCAAGATCACTAACATACTTTGTCAACTTTATAAACTGAATGTAGAACAAGGTTTATTATTAGAAATACGGGGAAAAAGTGGCTAAAGTTCCTCTCTAGAAAACGAACACTCAGAACATATTAGCAAAAATAAACATATATTGGGGAAAACTTTCATGAGTCTGTAACTAATTCAGACCTCTTGTCACCTCTAAATTTGATATGATTTAGATGCTTCTGTCCCTTACTGTAGGTTTCTTCTGCAAAAACCTGGATTTTAGAAGGGGCAAGTTGTGTTGAAGTTAAAAATTGCTAACCTCAGGTAGCTATGCTCTTCTTCCTTTCCAGCTGGCACTAATTCATTAGCAGTGAGCTGGTAAGAAGTATCACCATCTGATGAAATTATGTTGGGAGGGTGGAAGGGGAAGAGGAGAAGGAGATTTGATTATATTTTGGAGTGATTTTTTTTCTTCAGTGAAAAAGATCAGTATCTTTACTATATAATAATTAAATGTACTGAATTTCAGTACAGAAACTTTTTTTTTTTTTTTTTAAGAAACTCAGCCTCAATAATGCTAGTCTCTAACAAAAAAGAGGGTAATAGCAGTGAAAGGATAGGAAGAAGGGGGAAAAAAATCTCTGCTCTCAACAAAGATACATGATGATGGCATATTTGTTTAAATTATTTTCATTATGCTGAAATTAAACATGATGTGCAATTTAGAGATCTACTAAACTTCTATTTAAACATAAGCGTATGAACACATTTTAAAGCTAAACACAAATTATTTCTGACTTATCCCTGGAAGTTTCCTTCATTCATTTCACTAAAATTTCCAAGCCATAAAATAAAATGTCCAGACAACCTTCAACTAGTCTGGTCCACTGGTCTGTGTAACTAATATGAAGAGATACTGTAATATACAATGGAATCTAAGATTTCTAAAATGGAAAATTCATTCATCAAAGCATAAATGATCTTTGAGGTATAGAGTCACTTAATAAGACTGCCACCATTGTTGAAGACTGACTCCCAACATCTATAGAAGGATGCTAGAAACAACACTACGTGGAAACTAGTAAAGATCATGAGGCATCTGAACTGTGTTCTCAGATGGAGCATAGTGGAAAAGGATATGCAGTCTGAGGTTAAGATGCTGTCACATAATACAGGGAAGTTAAGATACTCTAGAAAAACTCCTGTGATGAACTCGTAAGATTTACAGAAGAGAAATGAGAGACAATAGTATTTCTAAAACTAACCGAGAAGAGGACGATTAACCACTGGCCTCAGTAATTATACTGCCTCTATTCTTCAGGACTATTAGAAACCACTCCAGATCATTTCTCCTTTTTCCATTCTCTACTCCCAGATAAACCCCAAAGTAGTAGCTGGATGGAGCATAAACAGGGTTGAGACAGTATATTACTGATTAATAGCACAGACTTTAGAGCTGCAACACTTATGTCTGAATCCTGGCTGTACAACTTATTAGCGTGTGACTATGGGTGAGTTACTCTGCCTCTCTGTGCAGCAGTCTGTATAACAGTTATGCCTAACTACCTCATAGGGTTGCTACAGGGATTAAATAAGTATTAAAAAGTGCTTAGAACGGTGTCTCAAACTACACAAGGGTTTATAATGGCACAGATGAGAATGAAGATACCACTGTCAAAACCAAACTTTCCTCAAAACCTTCTATAACTACTATTTTTCAGATTTTAAGAATATGAATTCACATAATCCTCTTAACAATGAAAGAAGTTATTTTTATTCCCATTGTACAAATGGGTTCTGCAGAAAAACCAAGAAACTTACTAGACTAAGTAACATAACTAGAAAAGTCTAGCACACAAATACACAACAGGCTGACTTTAATGTGCAGAACTATTTTCATATAAGAGATTTTAGGTAGCAGTTACTAGAAGTTAGACTGTCAAAGAAGTAAAATATCAAGTAGAAATATATATATGTATTTAAAAAATTACTTAAAAGCTTAGAAATGAAGTAAACACTTGGGGAAAAAAAATACTGATAATAACAGTTGTCCTTTATTAATTATCCCATAAGCTAGGTGCTTACCTAAGCACTAAATATGAATGATCTCATTTAATCTTATGAGATGATTACTACTGTTATCCTACTCTACAGATGAGGAAAGTTTTTGGTGGTATTAAATAACTTGAAAGAAGTCATACAGCTGAAAAGTGGCACAGCAAACATTTAATTCCAAGTCTATCTGACACCAAAGCCTGTATCTTTAACTATTATTCGAGCTGCTCTAAAGCAATGCACATTTTATTGAGGCCAGCCACTGAAACCTAAAACTTTCAATATAGTAAAAGAATGCCCAAATTAAGAAAGAGAGTATGTTTTTTATTTAGTTCTCTGCCTTAACACATAGACTCAAACACAGCAAAGTTCATGCATTGTCAGGACTACTTAGTCAACTGATGTCTCTTGCAGTTTTAGAATCAGAAAAGAAAGAAACTGTTTCTTAAAACTTTTCTGGAACACAAAAAGTGGGTCTAAAGATACCATTCCAAAACATTACAAACATGTAGTGGTATTAGTGAACTGAAATAAAGAAAATAGAATTTTCACTGTTTCAAGAGAAGTTATTTCTCTACCATGCCCACAGGAACATAAATTAATGGAGTTAAATTGTTTCTGATTATTGCTTTTTATTTATAGGAACATGTCTAAATTAAGCAATAAAACAAATATAGTAGTTCAAAATGCACAAGTAAATCTAATTTTAGACATTGATTACAACAGTTCTTCAAAAGAATCACAAAATTATCACTTGAAATGCAAAAAAATTCGTTTTTTTTCAGTTTTACACATAAAACTGAATTTAAAATTTCTAAATACATCATGATGTTCCTATCATTTTGCACTGTATGTGTCAAAAATTTTTGCACTAAATATTTTTATTGAAAAATAAACAAATTAAATTGAATACCATCATCAAAAAAGTCTGTACTTTAAAGATTTCCAAAACTGAATACCTCAGTTAGCACTATATTTGTTACAAAAACAAGTGGCTATAGCATCAAGAAAATCTAACTAGCTGAAAATTTAAGAGTTGAAAAGCAGAAGAATTACTACAGTTCTACCATTCAGGAACAATTACTATAAATATTTGTATTGTATTGCTCTAGATTTTGTCTTTAGATGACTTGCGTTGTTTTGTTTTATACAGTCATGGTCATATTACATATATAATTTTGTGTGACTTGTTTCTTCACTTGGCATTATAATATGGTCAGGTTCTTAAGTTTATAAATTTTTCTGAGACATGACTACAGATCACTATAAGAGAAGGATGTACCACAGTTAACTTGTTAACCAGCTCCCTATTATCATATCTTTGTGTATCAGAAGTGTGCAACACAACTTTTATTATACCTCTGCAAGCAATGAGTAATAATTTTTAAAAAAAATTTTAATATATTGAAATGTGTGGGTTGAAAAAATGGTTATATTTAATGTTTATTTTATTTGGGTTACTACTGGGTCTAAATACTTTGTCTTGAGTTTGTTAGTTACAGTATTTCCTTTTATGAGACTACTTTCCCTATTTATCTACTGGAATCTCTGTGTGCCTACTGGCAATTTGTATATCTCTTTTATATAAAAGTAGTAAGACTTGGCCCTATTTACCACAAATATTTTTCCCAAGTTACTTGCTGTTAATGTTTTTCTTTTTTTTCTGTCAATATTCAAAAATTTAAACTTTTCACACAATAAAATCTGTCTTTCTCTTAGATTTCTTATATACCTATTAAACTTTGGATGTCTTCCACCATCTAGAAATGTGATAAATGCTCTTATATTTTTATCTGGCTTTATGGCTTGATTAAAAAAAAAAGATGGAAAGCTTTACAATTGTATGTTCTTTTATTTCAAAAGTTAAGGTCTGCTATAAGGAAAAGAATGCAAAATATACATAACTACACAGTGTAAAGGGCAAAAGTCTATGTTTTTCCCAAATTTAAACCAAGAGGTAACAACTGTCTGAGGTTCTTTTTTTTCTATGCATATACAAAAGCACATGCAAAAGTACCTGTAACTTACCAACATTTCAACTCTTCCTCTTATGATCTCTTAGCTCTTCCCTAATAAGGACTGAGAAATGCTAGACCTGGAATATATTAACAGTAATTCTGAATGCCCAAGAAAATAGTCTTGATATAGTTTATCATCAAGATTCATAGACTTAAAGAATTCTTTATTCAAGATATGACAGTTCAAAGACCTGGTAATTTTTTAAACACTATTTGGGAAATGCTGGCTTAGTTTTATTGTAATCACTACAGACAACTCAAAACTAATGTTTTTCTGAATATAAAGTATGCAAATCACATATTAAAAGAATGAAAGGCAACAAACTTACTTGGGATACACTGGTTCATAAAGGTACTTGTCCCCTCTTGTAGATGTAATATGAAAAAACAAGATGTATCCATTTGCCGTCTGAAAGAGAAATTTTATTAACCATGAATTAAAGAGTAAGGCTATAACTGTAACCCTGAATTTTAATTTTATAAATTCTTACTTTGAAAAAAATTTTAATCTCCAATACCCTCCCTTGGAGAATTATAGCCTAATTATGCAAATAAAAGTGACTTTTTAATATAACCCACGTTGAAAAAAAGGGTTTTTACAGATTTCAAAATATTTCAAAATATGTCAGTAAAATCAGTACTTCATAAAGTATTCTAGACATGAATACTCTCAAATAACTGCATTATTCAATAATGAGTAAGTGATTATTTTGCAAAATATATAGTACTTTTTGAACTCTACACTAATATGGCAAATTATTATTCTAAGTTTATAAAGCAACAATGCCACTTTATGGCTTTATTACACCTTTAAGACAAAACGCTTACTCTACTCAAAGTTTACATAGTATTAACTTCAGAAGAGCATATTTATATATTTCAAAAACAATCTTTTGGTCTCTGATTTACTACAAAATATAGGCTAAGATACAGACATAAAACAGAGCAAACCTTTAATTTCCAAAATATGAATATCAGCTAGTTCATTTTTCTAAGTTAACAAAATATTTTTTTAGAAACAAATTGTAGGCCGGCCACAGTGGCTCACACCTGTAATCCCAGTACTTTGGGAGGCCGAGGCGGGTGGATCATGAGGTCAGGAGATCGAGACCATTCTGGCTAACATGATGAAACCCTGTCTCTACTAAAAAAAAATACAAAAAAATTAGCCGGGCGTGGTGGCAGGCGACTGTAGTCTCAGCTACTCAGGAGGCTGAGGCAGGAGAATAGCGTGAACCCAGAAGGCGGAGCTTGCAGTGAGCTGAGATCACGCCACTGCACTCCAGCCTGTGCAACAGAGTGAGACTCCGTCTCAAAAAAAAAAAAAAAAAAAGAAATTGTATTAAAAAGTGCTGTTACATGATCATGACATACATCTGTGTCATGACATACATTTGTGAAGTTCAAATAACCATTTTACATTTCTTTAAGTATAAAATATTATATTTAGCTGTTTCTAGCCAAACATTTTTAGGCATAACAGAGTGAAGTGGCAGTGTTTTGCCCAAACTACTTTACAGTAATACTGAATTCCTATCATTTTAGAGGAAGGTGGGCATGTACTCAAAGTAGAACCAAAGAAAACCAAAGAAATAATCCAAGGTTTCAAATTTCTTTCTACTTCTGGCTTCCTGTTTTTCAATGGAACGACCAAGAAAATACTTAGTTTCTTCAGCAAAACCAGGTGGTTTGCTTTCTTTTTGACCATTAACTTTACTATTTTATAATGTATTTGAAACTAGAGTTTCAACACTGTAAGATACAAAAGAAAAAGGGTGAAAATTCTTCAGATAAGATCATCTTTCTAATTCTTTATGTGCAATTTTATGTTCTTGCAATATGGAGAGCATGGAAGCAAAAGGAAAATGGCTTCAAATCAAATCATAACAAAGGTTTCACACATAAAAAAACAAGAACAACAACAACAAAACAACAGAAACAGACAAAATCTATGAAACACTTTTCAAAACACTGGCATCAAACAATGAAGGGCCGTCATCCTAGAGAGATGAGAAACAACTGAAGTGAACCCTCCTACTCTTACCCAGCTTACTGCCTTGTGAGAATTTCTGGGTCAGCACACTTAAAAGGGGCACTAAGACAAAGTATGGCAGACTTCCAGAGTTGAGAAGAAGCTGAAGAGTCCAGGAAGAGTAAGACAAACACGAGACATAATGAAAAATCAACCAATCAAAACAATGCATAACTCAATCAGATGTTAAAATTAGCACAAAAGGACATCAAAACCTTTTGCTATATTTCATAATGTTCCATATGTGAACTATATTCCATATGTTCCAAAGCTGAGGCGATATAGAAAACTCAAACAAAACTCTAGAAACAGAAATACTAAAATATCTGAGATGAAAAAGACATTGGCTGGATGAATGACAGGTTAGACAATGATCAGAAAAGCACTTCACTTAAATTTCTTTAAAAGATAATAGGCTTTAAAACAAGAATAATAGCAGTATATGCTGGCGTTTATACCATGTATAAAAATAAAATGTGTATAATATATGTTTCCTGATCCCAATAGAACTAGAAACAAATAAAAAAAAATTCTGAAAAGCCCACAAATATTTTGAAGCTAAACTCCATACTTCTAAATAACCCATGAATCAAAGGACAAAAAAGGAAATTTTAAAAATACATAATACCAAAATTTGTGGGATGCTGCTAAAGGAATACTAAAGAGGAAATTTACAGCCTTAACATACTTATATTAGAAAAAAAGGAAAATCTCAAATCAATGACAAGCTTCTACCTTAAACTAGAAACAAATTAAACTAGAGCAAACGAAATCCAAAGCAAGTGGTGGAGTGTGGGGAAGCATGCAAATAACAGAGATCAGAGTGGTAATCAATCAAATAGAAAACAGAAAAATAAAATCAATGAATAAAAATCTGGGGTTCTTTTGTTATTGTTTTAGAAGATCACTAAAATTGACACATTTCTGGTCATACTGATCAGGCAAAAAAGAGCCACTAACAGAAATCAAAGAGGTGACATCACTACAAATTCTAGAGTTATTAAAAGAATAATGAGGTCACATTATTAATATGACAATAATCTTAACAAGTTGGATGAGATGGACAAATTCCTTGATAAACACAAACCAACAAAGTTCACTGAAAAGAAATCTGTACCCTGAAAAGCCAATGTCTGTTAAAGAAATTATAATTCCAATTCAAATCCTTTCCACAAAGAAAACTCTAGGCTGAGACAGCATCACTGGTAAATTCTACCAACTCTTTAAGAAATACATAATATCAGTTGAATACAAACTCTTCCAGAAAACCAAAGAGAAGGAACCACTTCCTATCTCATTTTATGAGGCTAGCATTACCCTCATAACAAAACAGACAAAGACATTATAACTACAGGCCAAGATCCCTCATTAACATATTCTAAACAACATTATAGCAAATTAAATTCAACATTATAAAAAAATACATCACGACCAAATGGGGTTTATCCAAGAATGCAGGGCTGGTTTAACAAAAATCAATAAACGTAATTTACCTTATTAACAAACTAAAAAAGGAAAACCATGACAGTCTGAATACATCACATTAAAAGCATTAGACAAAATTCAACATCCATTCCTGATTAAAAATTCTCAGTAAATTAGGAAGAAATGGGAAACTTCCATAACTTGATGAAAGAGATTTATGAAGTATTTAGAACATCATTCTTAATGGTGAAAGACTGAATGCCTTCATCATATTCAACACTGTCTAGACTCTAAGCAGTAAATTCAGACAAGAAAAAGAAAAGGTATATAAATTGGGGAGAAAAAGTAACTGTTTTTGATATGGTCATTTCCATAGGAATCCCAATGGAATTAACTATAATAAGTTAGTTTGGTATGACTGCTGGACACAAGACGAATACAGAAAAATCAACTGCATTTTTACATAATAATAAGAACAATTAGAAAATGAAAAAAATCCGTAACATTAAAGTTGTAAAATACTTAGGGATAAATCTGGCAAAAGAGATTAAATACTTGTACACTGATAACTACAGAACATTGCTGAAAGTAAAAATACTTAAACAGAGAAATACATCTTGTTTATATTGCTAAGATAGCAACTCTCCCCAAATGGATCCAAAGATTCAATGTAATCCCAATCAAACTCCCAGCAGACATTTCTGTATAAACTGATGAGATGGGGGGTGGAGCCAATATGGCCGAATAGGAAGAGCTGCAGTCTACAGCTCCCAGCGTGACCGATGCACAAGACCGGTGATTTCTGCATTTCCAACTGAGGTACCGGGTTCATCTCACCGGGGCGTGCCAAACAGTGGGTGAAGGACAGTGGGTAGAGTGCACCGCGCATGAGCCGAAGCAGGGCGAGCCATCACCTCACCCAGGAAGCGCAAGGGGTCAGGAATTCCCTTTCCTAGTCAAAGAAACGGGTGACAGACAGCACCTGGAAAATCGGGTTACTTCCATCCTAATACTGCGCTTTTGTAAACGGCTTCACAAACGGCACACCAGGAGATTATATCCCGCACCTGGCTCTGAGGGTCCTACGCCCACGGGGCCTCGCTTATTGCTAGCACAGCAGTCTCAGATCAAACTGCAAGGTGGCAGCGAGGCTGGCGGAGGGACACCCGCCATTGCTGAGGCTTGAGTAGGTAAACACAGTGGCCAGGAAGCCCGAACTGGGTGGAGCCCACCACAGCTCAAGGAGGCCTGCCTGCCTCTCTGTAGGCTCCACCTCTGGGGGCAGGGCACAGACAAACAAAAGGCAGCAGTAACCTCTGCAAACTTAAATGTCCCTGTCTGACAGCTTTGAAGAGAGCAGTGGTTCTCCCAGCATGCAGCTGGAGATCTGAGAACGGGCAGACTGCCTCCTCAAGTGGGTCCCTGACCCCGGAGTAACCTAACTGGGAGGCATCCCCGAGTAGGGGTGGACTGGCACCTCGCACGGTCGGGTACTCCTCTGAGACAAAACTTCCAGAGGAACGATCGGGCAGCAGCATTTGCAGTTCACCAATATCCGCTGTTCTGCAACCACAGCTGCTGATACCCAGGCAAACAGGGTCTGGAGTGGACCTCTAGCAAACTCCAACAGACCTGCAGCTGAGGGTCCTCACTGTTAGAAGGAAAACTAACAAACAGAAAGGACATCGACACCAAAAACCCATCTGTACGTCACCATCATCAAAGACTAACGGTAGATAAAACCATAAAGATGGGGAAAAAACAGAGCAGAAAAACTGGAAACTCTAAAAATCAGAGCGCCTCTCTTCCTCCAAAGGAACGCAGCTCCTCACCAGCAATGGAACGAAGCTAGACGGAGAATGACTTTGACGAGTTGAGAGAAAGCGGCTTCAGAAAATCAAACTAATCCGAGCTAAAGGAGGAAGTTCGAACCAATGGCAAAGATGTTAAAAACCTTGAAAAAAAATTAGACAAATGGCTAATTAGAATAATCAATGCAGAGAAGGCCTTAAAGGAGCTGATGGAGCTGAAAGCCATGGCACGAGAACTACATGACTAATGCACAAGCCTCAGTAGCTGATGCAATCAACTGGAAGAAAGGGTATCAGTGATGGAAGACGAAATGAATGAAATGAAGCGAGAAGAGAAGTTCAGAGAAAAAACAATAAAAAGAAACGAACAAAGCCTCCAAGAAATATGGGACTATGTGAAAAGACCAAATCTACGTCTGATTGGTGGACCTGAAAGTGATGGGGAGAATGGAACCAAGTTGGAAAACACTCTGCAGGATATTGTCCAGGAAAACCTCCCCAATCTAGCAAGGCAGGCCAACATTCAGATTCAGGAAATACAGAGAACGCCACAAAGATACTCCTCGAAAAGAGCAACTCCAAGACACATAATTGTCAGATTCACCAAAGTTGAAATGAAGGAAAAATGTTAAGGGCAGCCAGAGAGAAAGGTCGGGTTACCTACAAAGGGAAGCCCATCAGACTAACAGAGGATCTCTCGGCAGAAACTCTACAAGCCAGAAGAGAGTGGGGGCCAATATTTAATATTCTTAAAGAAAAGAAGTTTCAACCCAGAATTTCATATCCAGCCAAACTAAGCTTCATAAATGAAGGAGAAATAAAACCCTTTACAAATAAGCAAATGCTGATTTTGTCACCACCAGGCCTGCCTTACAAGAGCTCCTGAAGGAAGCACTAAACATGGAAAGGAACAATCGGTACCAGCCACTGCAAAAACATGCAAATTGTAAAGACCACCGATGCTAGGAAGAAACTGCATCAACTAACGGGCAAAATAACCAGCTAACATCATAATGACAGGATCAAATTCACACATAACAATATTAACCTTCAATGTAAATGGGCTAAATACTCCAATTAAAAGACACAGACTGGCAAATTGGATAAAGAGTCAAGACCCATCAGTGTGCTGTATTCAGGAAACCCATCTCACGTGCAGAGACACACATAGACTCAAAATAAAGGGATGGTGGAAGATCTACCAAGCAAATGGAAAACAAAAAAAAGGCAGGGGTTGCAATCCTGGTTTCTGATAAAACAGACTTTAAACCAACAAAGATCAAAAGAGACAAAGAAGGCCATTACATAATGGTAAAGGGAACAATTCAACAAGAAGAGCTAACTATCCTAAATATATATGCACCCAATACAGGAGCACCCAGATTCATAATGCAAGTCCTGAGTGACCTACAAAGACACTTAAGATTCCCACACAATAATGGGAGACTTTAACACCCCACTGTCAACATTAGACAGATCAATGAGACAGAAAGTTAACAAGGATATCCAGGAATTGAACTCAGCTCTGCACCAAGCAGACCTAATAGACATCTACAGAACTCTCCACCCCAAATCAACAGAATATACATTCTTTTCAGCACCACACCACACCTATTCCAAAATTTGACCACATAATTGGAAGTAAAGCACTCCTCAGCAAATGTAAAAGAACAGAAATTATCACAAACTGTCTCTCAGACCACAGTGCAATCAAACTAGAACTCAGGATTAAGAAACTCACTCAAAACCGCTCAACCACATGGAAACTAAACAACCTGCTCCTGAGTGACTACTGGGTACATAAAGAAATGGAGGCAGAAATAAAGATGTTCTTTGAAACCAACAAGAACAAAGACACAACATACCAGAATCTCTGGGACACATTCAAAGCAGTGTGTAGAGGGAAATTTATAGCACTAAATGCCCACAAGAGAAAGCAAGAAAGATCCAAAATTGACACCCTAACATCGCAATTTAAAGAACTAGAAAAGCAAGAGCAAACACATTCAAAAGCTAACAGAAGGCAAGAAATAACTAAAATCAGAGCAGAACTGAAGGAAATAGAGACACAAAAAACCCTTCAAAAAATTCATGAATCCAGGAGCTGGTTTTTTGAAAAGATCAACAAAATTGATAGACCGCTAGCAAGACTAATAAAGAAAAAAGAGAAAAGAATCAAATAGACAGAATAAAAAATGATAAAGGGGATATCACCATCAATCCCACAGAAATACAAACTACCATCAGAGAATACTATAAACACCTCTATGCAAATATACTAGAAAATCTAGAAGAAATGGATAAATTCCTCGACACATACACCCTCCCAAAACTAAACCAGGAAGAAGTTGAATCTCTGAATAGACCAATAACAGGCTCTGAAATTGAGGCAATAATTAATAGCTTACCAACCAAAAAAAGTCCAGGACCAGATGGATTCACAGCTGAATTCTACCAGAGGTACAAGGAGGAACTGGTATCATTCCTTCTGAACCTATACCAATCAATAGAAAAACAGGGAATCCTCCCTAACTCATTTTATGAGGCCTGCATCATCCTGATACCAAAGCCTGGCAGAGACACAACCAAAAAAGAGAATTTTAGACCAATATCCTTGATGAACATTGATGCAAAAATCCTCAATAAAATACTGGCAAACCAAATCCAGCAGCACATCAAAAAGCTTATCCACCATGTTCAAGTGGGCTTCATCTCTCGGATGCAAGGTTGGTTCAACATACGCAAATCAATAAATGTAATCCAGCATATAAACAGAACCAAAGACAAAAACCACATGATTATCTCAAGAGATGCAGAAAAGGCCTTTGACAAAATTCAACAACCCTTCATGCCAAAAACTCTCAGTAAATTAGGTATTGATGGGACGTATCTCAAAATAATAAGAGCTATTTATGACAAACCCACAGACAATATCATACTGAATGGGCAAAAACTGGAAGCATTCCCTTTGAAAACCGGCATAAGACAGGGATGCCCTCTCTCACCACTCCTATTCAACATAGTGTTAGAAGTTCTGGCCAGGGCAATCAGGCAGGGGAAGGAAATAAAGGGTATTCAATTAGGAAAAGAGGAAGTCAAATTGTCCCTGTTTGCAGATGATATGATTGTACATCTAGAAAACCCCATGGTCTCAGCCCAAAATCTCCTTAAGCTGATAAGCAACTTCAGCAAAGTCTCAGGATACAAAATCAATGTGCAAAAATCACAAGCATTCTTATACGCCAATAACAGACAAACAGAGAGCCAAATCATAGGTGAACTCGTATTCACAATTGCTTCAAAGAGAATAAAATACCTAGAAATCCAACTTACAAGGGATGTGAAGGACCTCTTCAAGGAGAACTACAAACCACTGCTCAATGAAATAAAAGAGGATACAAACAAATCGAAGAACATTCCATGCTCATGGTTAGGAAGAATCAGTATCGTGAAAATGGCCATACTGCCCAAGGTAATTTATAGATTCAATGCCATCCCCATCAAGCTACCAATGACTTTCTTCACAGAATTGGAAAAAACTACTTTAAAGTTCATATGGAACCAAAAAAGAGCCCGCATCGCCAAGTCAATCCTAAGCCAAAAGAACAAAGCTGCAGGCATCACGCTACCTGACTTCAAAATATACTACAAAGCTACAGTAACCAAACAGCATGGTACTGGTACCAAAACAGAGACATGGATCAATGGAACAGAACAGAGCCCTCATAAATAATGCCGTGTATCTACAACTATCTGATCTTTGACAAATCTGACAGAAACAAGCAATGGGGAAAGGATTCTCTATTTAATAAATGGTGCTGGGAAAACTGGCTAGCCATATGTAGAAAGCTGAAACTGGATCCCTTCCTTACACCTTATACAAAAATTAATTCAAGATGGGTTAGAGACTTACAGGTTAGACCTAAAACCATAAAAACCCTAGAAGAAAACCTAGGCAATACCATTCAGGACATAAGCACGGGCAAGGACTTCATGTCTAAAACACCAAAAGCAACGGCAACAAAAGCCAAAATTGACAAATGGGATCTCATTAAACTAAAGAGCTTCTGCACAGCAAAAGAAACTACCATCAGAGTGAACAGGCAACCTACAGAATGGGAGAAAATTTTCGCAACCTACTCATCTGACAAAGGGCTAATATCCAGAATCAACAATGAACTCAAACAAGTTTACAAGAAAAAAACAAACCACCCCACGAAAAAGTGGGCGAAGGATATGAACAGACATTTCTCAAAAGAAGACATTTATGCAGCCAAAAGACACATGAAAAAATGCTCATCATCATTGGCCATCAGAGAAATGCAAATCAAAACCACAATGAGATACCATCTCACACCAGTTAGAATGGCCATCATTAAAAAGTCAGGAAACAACAGGTGCTGGAGAGGATGTGGAGAAATAGGAACACTTTTACACTGTTGGTGGGACTAGTTCAACCATTGTGGAAGTCAGTGTGGTGATTACTCAGGGATCTAGAACTAGAAATACCATTTGACCTAGCCATCCCATTACTGTTTATATACCCAAAGGATTATAAATCATGCTGCTATATGCACACGTATGTTTATTGCGGCCCTAGTCACAGTAGCAAAGACTTGGAACCAAGCCAAATGTCCAACAACAACAGACTAGATTAAGAAAATGTGGCACATATACACCATGGAATACTATGCAGCCATAAAAAATGATGAGTTCCTGTCCTTTGTAGGGACCTGGATGAACCTGGAAACCATCATTCTCAGCAAACTATCGCAAAGACAAAAAACCAAACACCGCATGTTCTCACTCATAGGTGGGAATTGAACAATGAGAACACATGGACACAGGAAGGGGAACATCACACATCGGGGACTGTTGTGGGATTGGGGGAAGGGGGAGGGATAGCATTAGGAGATATACCTAATGCTAAATGACGAGTTAATGGGTGCAGCACACCAACATGGCACATGGATACATATGCAACAAACCTGCACATTGTGCACATGTACCCTAAAACTTAAAGTATAATAATAATAAAATTTAAAAAAAAGTAAACATAATGAGAAAAATGTTTGTTCAATGGAAGTTTTTTCAAAACAATGTAGTTTTAATTTACATATAAAGCTGTAAGTAAAAATAACCCTTATATCTATGCTTTAATTCTTTTTCTGTGTTTTAATGTTTACAAAACGAATTGATGAGATGAACATAAAATCAGTATTGAAATACAAAGGCCTACAGTAGCAAAAGCAACTTTGAAAATGAACAAAGCTGGAGATCTAACACTGTGTGATTTCAAAAATTATTATATGTCTAGAGTAATGAAAATGATGTTAAATATATACAAATAGATCATGGAACAGAATAAAGTATATAAAAATAAACCCACACATATGTAGACAACTGATTTTTGACAAAAGTGCAAAAGATATGCTGTGTAGAAGGGATAACCTTTTCAACTAATTGTACTGGAACAGATATCAAGATGCAAAATATGAACTTAACAATAAGAAATCAAGGAACCCATCTAAAAAAATGGGCAAAAGATTTGAATGCACATTTTACCAAATAAGACACACACATAACAAATAAACAAATGAGAAAAATGTTCAACATCATTAGTTATTAGAAAAATCCAAGTTAGAACTATAATGAGATATAGTACACCACTACCAGAATGGCTAAAATTAAAAAGGCATACCCCACCACATGTTGGCCAAGGTAGAGGAAAATAGAAACTCTCATACACTGCCTGGCAGGAATGTAAAATGGTGTAACTACTTCAGAAAAGTTTTGCACTTCCTTTAAAAGTCAAATATACTTCTATCTTATAATGTAGCTGTTCCACTCATAGATATTTACCCAACAGAAAAGGAAATATGCATCCATACAAAGACTTGTACATCAATGTTCATGTAGTTTTGTTACAGCCCCGAACTGGGAACAACTCAAACTGTCCATCAACAGACGAATGGATAAACCAACTGTGAGAAATCTGTAAACTAAAACTCATAATGAATTACTGATTCACGACAAAATGGATGAATCTCAAAATATGCTGAGAGAAACTAGAAAAAATAAGTATATGTATGACTTAATTTAGATAAAACTAGAAAACACAAAATAATTGGCAGTGACAGAAAGCAGATCAGTCGTTGGTTTTGAGAGAGGTGAGGATTCTTAAAACAGAGCAATTTTTTTCTTTATACCCCATTAAAAAAGTGTCAGTGAGATTTCTTTTTAAGATACAAATTTATAAGGAGATGGCTATGGCTCTATTAATGATGCAGAAATAGAGCTTTCAAAATATTACTAACATTTCATTATTAGCCATGTATTCTTGAGCCAGATTACTTAACCTCTCTGTACCCTAGTTTGCTCAACTGTTTGATGGGAATATAAAAGTATCCACCTTGAGAGGATCATTATGAATAATAAATTAATTTTAATACACATAAAGCACTTACAATAGTGCCTAGAACATAGACAGCTCCCAAAATTTACTACTATAATTATACAATTTAATCTTCAAGTACATAGTTAATTCATATTCAATATATTTCATACAAGGATAAAAAACTATAGAATACATTTGAGGAAAAGAATCATTAAATTAGTAAAGTTTCAGAATCCAGTAAAACTTTGGTTACCTAGAAAGTTCGCTTATCCAGGCCAGGTGCAGTGGCTCACACCTGTAATCCCGGCACTTTCGGAGTCTGAGGTGGGCGTATCACTTAAGTCCAGGAGATTGAGACCAGCCTGGACAACACGGCAAGACCTCGTCTTTCATTAGCTTTACAAAAGTGGTTTAGTTATGGGGAAGGGCCATTATCATTTAAACTACAAACTTCTCCTAAAGTTAGCATGACCCGGGCCCAGGAATGACTAAGGGCATTTGAGAGGTTAAAGGCAAGATGGGGGTTAGATTAGATTTCTTTTACAGTCATAATTTTCTCATTGTTATTTTTGCAAAGGTGGTTTCAAGATCAATAATTTACCACTGAATGAAAATGTGCTGTATGCAAATTATGAATAGCATAATTTTTATATTCAGTATATAATTAAAACTCTTCCTCATCTTTCAAAGGAAGAAGAGTTTACTGAAAGTTTAGGCAACTGGTACATTAGTTTTTACATATGATTACTCCATCTTATTTGTAGGCCATTTTGTATGCACATTTTTCCCCCCTAAAATTCCCACTAGACAGTAAAGAGGGAACAGTCTGATAGCTTCTTATATCAGAAATAATTTCACATTAATTTATTAAGTGACTACCTTTTATATTATGCTAAATATTAAGACAACAAAGAAGTGAGAAGAAATTATACTTGCCATAACTTTAAGAAATAAAGTACATACAAGAGTAACAAAATAATTTAATGTTTTTGGCTACCAAAAATCTAATTTTTATTTCTCTTATTTATTACTTATAGTTGTTACATATGAGTTCTAAATTTCTCTTCAAAGAATCAATATGTCAGTATGTTCAATTCTTTGCCTTCTACTTTTAAACTTAACTTCCTCATAAAGCAATCTTTTTTGATTACCTGCTCCACCCTGACTCATTCTGATTACCTACTCCATCCTGACTCATTCCGATTAACTGCTCTGCCATAACCATTTTTCCCGTCGAACCACTCACCCAGTCACTCTCTTTAAATTAGCCAATCAGATTTAGTTTAGTTTGTGCGGTCTATCCCTAGCCAACAGGAGAAGGACACGGCAGCAGGGGCCACGTGCGTGAGGGATAAGAACCCCTTCCCCTCCCTTGTCCAATTGTGCACTCACCATTGCTCCATCTTTAAGGGCGCACTCCTCTATAGAAGTATATTGCCTTGCTGAGAATTAAAAAGAAAATTTTAT
Source organism: Hylobates moloch (assembly GCF_009828535.3). Lineage (NCBI taxonomy): Eukaryota > Metazoa > Chordata > Mammalia > Primates > Hylobatidae > Hylobates > Hylobates moloch. Next base: position 72,993,216 of record NW_026652294.1, read on the forward strand.
ATTTGAGTGCTGTTTCTTTTGTGGCACCAACACTTTATAACATAGTTGTAAACCAAAAAGTATCTGAAACAGGTCTCAATCAATTTAGAAGTTTATTTTGCCAAGGTTAAGGATATGCCCGGACGAAAAAAACACAGAATCACAGTGACAGTCTGTGGTCTGTGCCTTTCTCCAAAGATGAATTTGAGGGCTTCAATCTTTAAAGGGGAAAAGTGGGCTGGAGGGGAGAGAAGGAGGGTATGGTAATCCACAAGTTCCAAGAGAAAAGAGCAGGTAGGGGAATAGTCAATTATGTATTCGTCTGGCATCATTAAACAGGCACTTTACATAAGATATGGTGAACATAAATAGCTACTTGTGGAGTAGCTAACCTAACCTTTTATGTGTAGTTATCAGCTCAGGAACAAAAGGAAAGGCAGTTTCTTGCATGACTGGGTTTTCAGCTTATTTTTTCCCTTTTGGCATGATGAATTAGAGTCCAGAGTTTTTACTATCCTTTCACCACCATCTTATTTCTAGAACTTTGTGGAGATGTTAAGATAAATATTAGTCATAGTAATCTGGCTTATATTAAATATATTGAGAAAATGCTGACCTGCTTCTAGTGATTTAATTCGTCCTTACTTGGGTTATTTATAACATGAATTAACATTTTAGCTTATATGAATTTTAAAATTCATACAGGATCAAAAATGAGTTTTTGTTACATGTTTTTTGTTATGAATGACAAATTTCTCCATGTTCAATGAAGAAAACCCGAAAAACAGAGAAAGTAACAAAAATAAACTGCCAACAGTTTCACCATTCACAGATAATCATTATTAATTTTTATGTAGTCCTTATGTCTTTTCCAGGGACATTTGCAGAAACTCTTATATTTTACAGCATATTAGACTTCTGCTGAAGTCTGTCTGTTTTTAAATCCAAACTGATGATACCGTAAATGACTGCTAACGTAACTGGTTGATGAGGACCACAGTTGATAAATCTGTTAGTTTAAGTAGAGGGTTATCTAAAATATATTTTTTCTTTATATAAAGCTATCACACAGTTTTATAATCTGCTTTTATGACATTATTTTATCACAGATGTATAAACTCAACATTCTTCTGTAACTTGATTTTAAATGTCTGCATTGGATTCTAACTCAGAAATGAGTAATTTTTTAAATTGATAAATATATACGGGAACTTTTATCATTTTCACACAAAATTGGAATCTTAATTTACATATTACCATGCGATTTGATTTTTTTCTTAGTGTTTTCTGACTGTTCTTCCACATTCATAGATATACTTACTACTATTTTTAGTATTTGTGTGATATTCCGAAGTATGGAAGTTTCTTATTTACTTTGCTATTCTTTTCTTGATGGACCTTTGGCAACTACAGACAATACTGCAATAAACATTTATATATATATATATCTATATATATATCTCCCCTTATGTTTTGGTGCATATATATTTTGTGGGGTACTTTCCCTTAGGTAGGATTGCCAAGTAAAAGTGCATATATGTACATTCATTTTAATAAGTATTGCCAAATTTATCCAAAAAATTACATTAATTCCTGGTATCACTCTAATTGTTCTTAGAATTCCTGTTTATGCCTACATTAGATTGGTGAAAAATGGTCTTATTTTAATTTCCATTTGTTTCCTTGCTAGTGATGCTTATCTTTTCATTTTTATTGGCTCTTTATACTTCTCCTTCTGCAAGTTGCCTTGTCTGTCCATTTTTCAATAGGATGGTCTTCCATAGGAAGTTTTTATTAATATTAATATGAATATTAATACAGATAATAATTGTCCCTAAGCATTGCAAATACCTAACATGGATGGTATGGTCATCACATTTCATTTTCTTGTCTAAACTTGTTTATCATCTCTCTCTCACTAACCTAGGAATTAGTTACATGTCCACTTGCTTGTTCTGTTCACTGTAGCTCCAATACCAAGGCATTCCCATATTAAACGAAATAAATTATCCAAACATACCATTACTTAACCGAGATAAAGGACATCCTGTCTAGGTACAGGATTGTTAGAGATTCTTTTTTCGTGGCTATGAGATGGCGTTCTAATGTTCCCTTAAGTTTCTAGGGTTAGTAGTGAGAAGTCTATTGTTAATGTGATTCTATTTCCCTTTTCTCTGAATGATTTTTCTCACGACTGAAATTCAGTTATTTCTGCACATTATCTCTAGATATGTATGTTTTGTCATTAAACTTTTTCCACACAGCCCCACCCGCAATCAAATGTATCTAAGTCTCAGCCTTTTCAATCTGACAACCTTAAACGTTTCTAAACTAGGGAAATTTCTTCTATTATTTCCTAAACTAATACTTGTTCTGTCTTGTTTTCTTTCTTTTTTTTTCTTTCTATTAACACTCATTCGCAAACCTCTTGAATTTGCTCCTGCAGGTCTCTTATCTTTTCAAAAATAATGTTATTTCTATATGCCTTACATCATGACATTGTTTCTATTTGATCTTCTGGAACAAAAGATTCAGCTCTCACATGGGGTTATTTATCAGCTCATCTGTTGAATTTTTCTCTTAGGAAATTTTTAGCTCTGAAAAGTCCTGATTATGTTCTAATTACATTTTCTGAAAGTTCTTAGTAATTTTTTTCTTAATTTACTACATTCTTCTGTCTCATCCCTGTGGCTCATCAATAGGAGCCACATATTTTACTTGTTTAGTTTGGTCTTACATCATAAAGTAAATGAGCTCCCTTAGTGGTTTTTTCCTTTGCTGTGTTCCATTAGCCACCTGTAGAGGTTATGCTTTGATGTGGGTATCTGGCAATGCCTACAGATGCTGGATAAAGTGACAGTTTGCAGAGGCAGACAAGCTCACACACTGCTGAGCTGAGGCTTCAGCAGTCTCCTCTCAGGCACTGTCTCCGAGTAGAAGGGCCAGCTTCCTCAGACCATGAGGTGTGGCAGCAACTGAGTTCACCCATGCAACCTCTACTCTAAGCCCGCAGCAGTTAAGAGAGTTTTATGGGAAGCCCTGCTAATGTCCACTTCCAGGAGCAGACACATTCATCCCTTTTCTGAAGCGAAACCACAGGATTCCACTTTTTTAAGCTCACTTAGAGAACTATGAAATCTCAGATCCTGTCTCAGTGCCTTAAGGTGTGGCAAAGCAAACCTTTCCCTCTGCTTGGTCCTTCAGCACCTATTCTTTCCCTAAAGAACTTGATATCTTGATGATTCTGACTTTAGGCTCATGTTTATACTCCTGAGAAGAGGAGTTAGGAATGGGGGCTTAGTCCTTCTATCTTCTCAGAATTTAGAAATTAACTTAAACCATTTCTACTAGTTGTTCAATGTTTTTGTTTTTAGCTTCTGCCTGCAGAACAGGTTCTTTTTTATTTTCATTTCTTTCATTATGATATAAAATAATACAGGCTGGGTGCAGTGATTCATGCCCGTAATCCCAACACTTTGGGAGGCCAAGGCAGCCAGGTCACCTAAGGTGAGGAGTTAGAGACCAGCCTGGCCAACATGGCAAAACCCTGTCGCTACTAAGAATACAAAAATTAGTCCGGCCTGGTGGCAAGCACCTGTAATCCCAACTACTTGGGAGGGTAAGGCAGGGAGAACTGCTTGAACCTGGGAGGCAGAGGTTGCAGTGAGCCGAGATTGCGCCGCACCACTCCACTCCAGTCTGGATGACAGAGCAAGATGCCACCTCAAATAATAATAATAATAATAATAATAATAATAATAATAATAATAATGATGATGATGCCACCTCAAATAATAATAATAATAATAATAAAAATTCAGAGAGCCATTAATTATTTGGTAATAGTTTAGAAAGGTCACTGATATTTTTGTATCATCTGTTTAGCAAGACATTAGGAGGATGAGAGGAGCCTGAATTCTGCTAAAGTGTAAATGTAAACAATAACCAGCCATTATTCCAGAGGTCACAAGATTTGCAACTTCCCCAATTACTCCTGCAGGTAACATCACTGTGGTAGAACCTAAGACTGGCCTTTTCAGATATCTTTTCAGGCTTTGGCATTTCTGACAGCTGAGGGCTCCACGTGGACCCACCAACTGGTCCTGGTCCTGTGGTCCTACTCAGAAGTGGACTCAACATGAAGACCATTTTCCACACCTCTGATTGCCTCCCTAACCAATCAGCAGCACCCATTCCCTGCCCCAGCAAACTATCCTTGAAAAACCCTAGCCTCCAAATTTTGGGGAAGACTGATTTGAATAATAAAACTATGGCACTTCTGTTCAGCCAGCTCTTCATGAATTAAACTTTCTCTATTGCAATTCCTCTGTCTTGATAAATCAACTGTATCCAGGCAACAGGCAAAACGAAACTGTTGGGCAGTTACAATAGTTTTAATAGATATATCTGGGCTCATTCCACCTTTATATAATGCTTAGGATTTTATTTATAAAAACGAAATGACTCAAAAAATCGTAAAAGAAATATTAAGGCAATTTTATATTACGTGGTTAAGAATTCTACTGCACAGCAGTATACAGTAAGTAGGTCATGGCAGACCAACCCTCCCAACAGCTAGAAAAAGGCAGAAAACATAAAAAATTATATTTTTAAAGGCATCAGGCAACTATGGAATCAATAAGGCCTAGACTGATTAAAATTCATAGTAGGAGGGCTGTTCAGAGGTAAGCTGATTTTTTTTCCCCTAAGAGCATTCACCAATTCTGGGCACAGGCTAAGAAAGCAGCAGACTTAGTTTAGGCAGACGCCTGCTGGATCTAAGAAAAATCAGCAAAGCTCTTGGCAGTTACATAGGGTTGAAGAAATAATCAGACTTGAAATGCCTCAACTCCACAGCCAATTTTTCCCACAAGACATTTGCTGAACTTAGAAGCTGCAGAAGGGGCTCAAGGGCTCGAAAGCAAACTTCATAAAGGCAAAGTAAAATTTCCTGCATTTGTGAGATGCACAGGTATCCATACTAATTGCAGACCTGATGTGCCTCACATACATAGCCAGTGACAAAGATTCTGTGCTTAGTCAAACTTTAGTCAGGCTCCTGAACCTTCTTCTCTTAGGTCCATCTGTGCATTTCCTTGTAAAATCCAGTTTAGCAAGACCCCTACATTCGATATCTGATTAGGTGGCTCATCCTCCAATCTCCCCTAAGTGATGTCTGATCACCCTGGTCTGTCTTCAGCACGAATCCTGTTGTTTTAGCCAGAATCCCCATTACCCCGATGTTTCCTCTTAGTAGTTTTCTTTTTTTTTTTTTTTTTTGAGATGGAGTCTCGCTCTGTCGCCCAGGCTGGAGTGCAGTGGCGCAATCTCGGCTCACTGCAAGCTCCGCCCCCCGGGTTCACGCCATTCTCCTGCCTCAGCCTCTCCGAGTAGCTGGGACTACAGGCGCCCGCCACCGCGCCCGGCTAATTTTTTGTATTTTTTTTTTTAGTAGAGACGGGGTTTCAACGTGGTCTCGATCTCCTGACCTCGTGATCCGCCCGCCTCGGCCTCCCAAAGTGCTGGGATTACAAGCGTGAGCCACCGCGCCCGGCTCCTCTTAGTAGTTTTCTGTCCATTGACTCCCACACTGCTCCTTGGCTATAAATTCCCACTTGCCCATGCTGAAGAATTGAGCCTAATCTCTCTTTCCCACTGCAAGAACCCACTGCAGTGTTCCCTAAACATACTGCGATAGTCCCAAAGAAAGTTTTCCTTACTGTGTTTCAACAAGTATTATTTGATAATTTTTTCTTTAACACCAATGTTACCCTCAAGACATCTGCTGAATTTTGATGTCATATGGGCAAGATGACAATCAAATGCCCATCAATCAACAAATGGATAAAGAAAACGTGGTATATATATACACCATCGAATACTACTCAGTCACAAAAAGGAGCAAAATAATGGCATTTGCAGCAACCTAGATGGAATTGAAGACTATTATTCTAAGTGAAGTAACTCAGGAATGGAAAACCAAACATCCTATGTTCTCACTCATAATTGGGAGCTAAGCTGTGAGAACACAAAGACATAAGAATGATACAATGCACTTTGGGGACTCAGGGAAAAGGGTGGGAGGCAGGTGAGGGATAAAAGACTACATATTGGGTACACAGTGTACACCGCCTGGGAGATGGGTGCACCAAAATCTCCCCTCTCTTGGGAGTAGGATAAGGAAATCTTACATGATTGGCTGACAACAGAGAAAACAAAAGAGAAACTTCAGAGACCACCCATCAGAAGAAATACATACTATGCAAAAATAGTTTTGGAAAATCATAAAAGGAACTCTTCAGTAATCAAGGAGCAAAACCCCAGCAATCTCTGAGGGCTAGGAGAATTAGATTTCCAAGGTCACCACAACATAATACTCAGACAGTCCAGTTCTCAATGAAAAATTACAACACATAAAAAGAAACAGAAAAGTGTGGCCCAGTCATAGAAAATAAAGAATATGGCAGAAACCATCCCTAAGGAAGCCCAGACATTTGAATTATTAGTCTGAGACATTAAATCAACACTCTTAAATATGTTCAATGAGCTAAAGGAGACCATGGGCAAAAAACTAAAGAAAATCAAGAAAACAATGTCTAAACAAAATGAGAATATCAATAAAAGGGGAAAATTTTTTTAAAGGAACTGAAAAAATTCTGAAGATAAAAAGTACAGTAACTAAAATGAAAAATTCACTACAGAAATTCAACAGCAAATTTGAGCAGACAGAAGAAAAGATAAATGTACTTGAAAATAAGACATTTGAAATTATGCAATCTAAGGAGCAAAAAGAAGAAAGAATAAAGAAAAATAAACAGAGTCTGGGGGACCTGTGGGGCACCATCAATCACGCCAACGTACATAATATAGGAATAGAAGTATGGAGGAAAGAGAAATGGTTGAAAGTGTCAGGAGCCTTAACGAAATCTGTGAATATACAAATCCAAGAAACTCCAAAAAGGATAAACTGAGAGACCCACACTGAGACACACTAGAATCAAACTGCTGAAACCAAAAGACAGAATTTTGAAAACATTAACAGAGAAGCAGCTTATCAAATATAAGGGTTCCTCAATGACATGGTTTGGCTGTGTCCCCAGCCAAATTTCATCTTGAATTGTAGTTCCCATAATCCCCGTGTGTCGTGGGAGGGACCTGGTGGGAGGTAATTGAATCACAGAGGTGGTACCCTCATGAGGTTCTCGTGATAATGAGTTCTTATGAGATCTGATGGTATTTTAATAGGTGGCTTTTCTCCCTTTCCTCAGCACTTCTCTCCTGCCACCATGTGAAGAAGGACATGTTTGTTTTCCCTGCTGCCATGACTGTAATTTTCCTGAGGCCTCCCCAGCCATGTAGAACTGTGAGTCAATTAAACCACTTTCCTTTATAAATTACCCAGTCTTGGGCAGTTCTTTATAGCAGCATGAGAATGAACTAATACAGTAAATTGGTACTGCAGAGAGTAGGGTGCTGCTATAAAGATACCCAAAAATGTGGAAGCAACTTTGGAGCTGGGTAACTGGCAGAGGTTGGAACAGTAGACACACACACTTAAAAAGGCACATCTCAGGCCCAGTGTGGCAGCTCATGCCTGTAATCCCAGCACTTGAGAGGCCAAGGCAGGATGATCGCCTGAGCCTAGGAGTTTGAGACCAGCCTGGCCAACGTAGTGAGATCACATCTCTACAGAAATTAAACAAAATCAGCCGGGCGTGGTGGTGCGTGCCTATAGTCCCAGCTACTAGGGAGGCTGAGGCACAGGATCACTTAAGCCCAGGAAATCAAGACTGCAGTGAGTCATGATCATGCCACTGCATTTCAGCCTGGGAAACAAAACAGGAATCTGTCTCAAAAAAAAAAAAAAAAAAAAAAAAAGTTGGGGGTGGAGGGACATTTCAAATCAATAACCTAAATGTGCACATAAAATAACTAAATAACAAAGAGCAAAGTAATCCCGAAGCTAGCAGAAGAAAGGAAATAAAAGTTAGAGCAAAATAAAAAGACAATGGAAAAACAATAAAGAAAATACGACTAAACAAAAATTGTTTTTTCCTGATATGGAGTCTTGCTCTATTGCCCAGGCTGGAGTGCTGTGACAAGATCAAAGCTCATGGTAAACTTGAACTCCTGGGCACAGGTGATCCTCCTGACTCACCCTCCTGAGCAGCTAGGACTACAATCATGTGCCAACTCACCTGGCTAAGTTTAATTTATTTTTTGTAGTGATGGCATTTCACTATGTCACCCAGGAACTCCCTGCCTCAAGCAATTCTCCCGCCTCAGCTTCCCAAAGTGCTGGGATTACAGACATGAGCCATCACATCCAGCCAAAAGTTGACTCTTTGAAAAATCAACGAAACTGATAAACCTCTAGGTAAGTTAAGAAAAAAGGGAGATGATTCAAATCACAAAAATCAGAAAGAACATTACTAGTAATTTTGCATAAATAACAGAGATTATGAGAATACAATAAAGAGTTGTATTCCAACAAATTAGACAAGCCGGATGAAAGTGACAAAGTTCTAAAAACATACAATCTACCAAAACTGACTTGAGAACTATAAATCAATATATTGTATGACTATGGATGCAAAAGTCCTCAGCAAATACTTCATACATCGTGACAAAGTGGGATTCATTCACTGAATGCAAGGATGATTCAATACAGGAAAATCAATCAGTGAAATACACTACATTAACAGGATGAAGAAAAAATCCACGATTCTCAATTGATGCAAAGAGAGCATCAGACAAAATTTAACACCCTTTAACAATAAAAGCATGCCAGAAACCAAGAACAGAAGTAAATAACCTCAACATAATAAAGACCATATATGAAAAACCTAAAGCCAACATTATACTCAATGGTGACAGACTGAAAGCCTTCCCGCTAGAACAAGAACAAGATAAGGATACCCACTTTTACCACTTAATTCAACATAGTATTGAAAGTTCCACCAAGAGCAATTAAACAAGAAAATGAGATAAAGGCATCCAAATCAGGCCACAGAGAAGATGTATAAATAATGCACACAAAAATTATTAGAGCTAATAAAGTTAGCAAAGTTGTGGGATATAAAATCAATACACAAAAATCACATATATCCATATAGCATGCATGAGAAAGGTTTCCTGCAGTGTAGCACAGCCACATTGCCAGATCGTGGCCAGACTGCTTCTTTACGTGAGACTTCAATCCACTCGTCCTCATGGGGTAGTGGGTCTTCCCAGCTGGGGTCTTGAGCCACCCCCAATTAGACAGAGCTCTTATTTCCCCCCAGGACGGAGTGTACCCAAGTAGGGGGGTAGGCTGCCACACTGGCGTTCAGGCTTCTCAATCAGTCCAGCCTGTGGGTCCTGGAGAGCCCATACCGAATGGGGGCTGAAGGAATCCCCAACACAGCACACCTGCTGCAGCCACACTGCTTCTTTAAGTGGGTCCCTGATCCCGTTCCTCCTGACTGGACGACATCTCCCAACAGAGGTCTCCAGCTACCTCCTCCAGGCACATGTGAGCCAGCAACAGGTCAGTACCCCCCTGTGAAGGAGCTTCCAAGGAAGAAGGAGGCTGCCATCTTTGCTGTTTTGCAGCCCTCCCTGGTGATACCTCCAGGTACAGGAAAAATCGAGGCAACTAGGGTCTGGAGTGGACCCCCACAAATGGCAGCAGTTCTATGGAAGAGTGGCCTGTTAAAAGAAAAACAAACAGAAAACAACAACATCAACAAAAAAAGACCCTACAAAAAAACCCCATTCAAAGGTCAGCAACCTCAAAGATCAAAGGTAGATAAGCCCACAAAGATGAGGAATAAATCAATGCAAAAACGCTAAAAACTCAAAAAACCAGAGTGCCTATTCTCCTCCAAGTGACCACAACACCTCTCCAGCAAGGGCTCAGAACTGGGCTGAGGCTGAGAAAGCTGAATGACAGAAGTAGGCTTCGGAAGGTGGGTAACAACGAACTTCGCTGAGCTAAAGGAGCAAGTTGTAACCCAATGCAAAGAAGCTAAGAAACATGACAAAACAATACAGGACGTGCCAAGTTCTTAGAGACCTTCAAAGACACTTAGACTCCCACACAATAATAGTGGGAGACTTTAACACACCACTGACAATGTGAGAGATGAGGAGCCAGTTGAGAGAGGAACGTAACCGACCTATCAGAGCTGACAAACACACTACAAGATCAAAAAAGACAAAGGTCATTACATAATGATAAAGGGTTCAATTCAACAAGAAGAGCTAAATGTCCTAAATATATATGCTCCCAATATAGGAACACCCAGATTCACAAAGCAAGTTCTTAGGGACCTGAGAGAGACTTAGACTCCCATGCAATAACAGTGGGAGACTTTAACACACCACTGAAAATACCAGGAGGAGCCAGTTTAGACAGGAACATAACCGACCTGTTAGAGCTCAGAAACACACTACAAGAACTTCACAATGCAATCACAAGTATTAATAGCAGAACAGACCAAGTGGAGAAAAGAATCTCAGAGCTTGAAGACTATCTTGCTGAAATAAGATAGGCGGACAAGAATAGAGAAAAAAGAATGAAAATAAACAAAACCTCTGAGAAATGTGGGATTATGTAAATAAACTGAACCTACGACCGATTGGGGTACCTGAAAGAGATGGAGAGAATGGAACCAAGTTGGAAAACATATTTCAGGATATGATCCAGGAGAACTTCCCCAACCTAGGAAGACAGGCCAACATTCAAATTCAGGAAATGCAGAGAACCTCAGTAAGATATTCCCTGAGAAGATCAACCCCAAGACACATAATCATCAGATTCTGCAAGGTCGAAATGAAAGAAAAATGTTGAGGGCAGTCAGACAGAAAGACCAGGTCACCTACAAAGGGGAGGCCCATCAGACTAACAGTAGACCTCTCAGTGAAAACCCTAAAAGCCAGAAGAGATTGGGGCCAATATTAAACATTCTTTTTTTTTTTTTTGACGGAGTCTCGCTCTGTTGCCAGGCTGGACTGCAGTGGTGCGATCTCAGCTCACTGCAATCTCTGCCTTCCGGGTTTAAGTGATTCTCCTGCCTCAGTCTCCCGAGTAGCTGGGACTACAGGTGCACGCCACAACACTCAGCTAATTATTTTTGTATTTTTAGTAAAGACGGGGTTTTTCACAATGTTGGCCAGGACGGTCTCGATCTTTTGACCTCGTGATCCGCCCACCTCAGCCTCCCAAAGTGCTGGGATTACAGGTGTGAGCCACCGTGCCTGGCCGATATTAAACATTCTTAAAGAGCCGGGCATGGTGGCTCACGCCTGTAATCCTAGCACTTTGGGAGGCCGAGGCGGGCAGATCATGAGGTCAGGAGATCGAGACCATCCTGGCTAACACAGTGAGACCCCGTTTCTACTACAAGTACAAAAAATGAGCCGGGCATGGTGGCAGGCGCCTGTAGCCCCAGCTACTCGGGAGGCTGAGGCAGGAGAATGGCCTGAACCTGGGAGGCAGAGCTTGCAGTGAGCCGAGATTGCGCCACTGTACTCCAGCCTGGGCTACAGAGCAAGACTCTATCTCAAAAAAAAAAAAAAAAAAGAAAAAAAGAAAAAAAAAAACCATTCTTAAAGAAAAGAATTTCTAACCCAGAATTTCATTTCTGGCGAAATTAAGCTTCATAAGCAAAGGAGAAATAAGATCCTGTTCAGAGAAGCAAATGCTGAGGGAATTCGTAACCAACAGAACTGCTTTGCAAGAGCTTCTGAAGGAAGCACTAAATATGGAAAGGAAAAACCATTACCAGCCACTACAAAAACACACTGAAGTAAACAGATCAGTGACACTATGAAGCAACCACATGAGTCTGCAAAATAACCAACTAGTACCTTGATGACAGGATCAAATCCAAACATAACAATACTAACCTTAAATGTAAATGGGCTAAATGCTCCAATTAAAAGACACAGAATGGCAAGCTAAAGAAAGAACCAAGACCCAGCAGTATGCTGTCTTCAAAAGACCCATATCATGTGCAAAGACACACATCCCAAAATAAAGGGATGGAGGAAAATTTACCGAGCAAATGGAAAACAGAAAGAACCACGGATTACAATCCTAGTTTCTCACAAAACAGACTTTAAATGAAAAAAGATAAAAAAGGCAAAGGGCATTACATAAAGGGTTCAATTTAACAAGAGCCAAATATCCTCAATATATACACACACAGTATAGGAACACCCAGATTCATAAAGCAAGTTCTTAGAGACCTTTCAAAAAGACTTAGGCTCCCACACAATAATAGTAGCAGACTTAACACACCATTGAAAATATTAGGCACATCACCAAGACAGAAAATTAACAAAGATATTCATGATCTGAACTTAGCTCTAGATCAAGTGGACCTGATAGATATCTACAGAACTCTCCACCTAAAACAACAGAAAATAATTATTCTCATCATCACACGGCACTTACTCTAAAATTGATCACATAAGTGGAAGTAAAACACTCTTCGGCAAATGCAAAAGAACTGAAACGATAACAGTCTCTCGGACCACAACACTCAAAAAAATTCACTCAAAAGAATTAAGAAAGTTACTCAAAACCACACAACTACATGGAAATTGAACAGCCTGCTCCTGAGTGACTTGAGTAAATAATGAAATTAAGGCAGAAATCAAGAAGTCCTTTGAAACTAATGAGAACAAAGAGAAAATGTACCAGAATCTCTGGGATGCAGCTAAAGCAGTGTTAAGAGGGAAATTTATAGCACTACATGCCCACATCAAAAAGCTACAAAGATCTCAAGTTAACAACCTAACACCACAACTAAGAGAACTAGAGAAACAAGAACAAACCCAAAAGCTAGCAGAAGACAAGAAATAACCAAGATCACAGCAGAACTGAAGGAGACAGAGACATGAAAAACCATTCAAACAATCAATGAATACAAGAGCTGGGTATTTGAAAAAATTAATAAAATAGATAGACCGCTAGCTAGATTAATAGAGAAGAAAAGAGAAGATTTAAATAAACACAATCAGAAATGATAAACGGGATATCATCCTGACCCCACAGAAATACAAACAATCATTGGAGAATACTATAAACACATCAATGCACATTAAACAGAAAATCTAGAAGAAATTGATACATTCCTGGACACATACACCCTCCCTAAGACTGAACCAGGAAGAAACTGAATCTCTGAATAGACCAATAATGAGTCCTGAAATTGAGAAGTAATAAAGAGCCTAGCAACCAAAAAAAAGAAGCCCAGGACAGATTCACAGGTGAATTCTACCAGAGGTACAAAGAAGAGCTGGTACCATTTCTACTGAAACTATTCCAAAACAATTGAGAAAGAAGGGATTCCCCCTTAATTCATTGTATGAGGCCAGCATCATCTTGATACCAAAACCTGGCAGAGACGAAACAAAAAAAAAGAAAACTTCAGGCCAATATGCTTGATGAACATCAATGCAAAAATTTTCCACAAAATACTAGCAAATATCCAGCAGCCTCAAAAAGTTTATCCATCATGTCCAAGTAGACTTCATTCCCGGAATGCAAGACTGGCTCAACATACACAATTCAATAAATGTGATTCATCACATAAACAGAACTAAACACAAAAACCACATGATTATCTCAATAGATGCGGAAAAGGTCTTTTATAAAATTCAACATCCCTTCAGGTTAAAAACTCTCAATAAGCCAGATATTGAAGGAACATACTTCAAAATAATAAGAGCCATATATGACAAACCCACAGCCAATATCATAATGAATGGACAAAAGCTGGAAGCATTCCCCTTGAAAAAAGGCACAAGACAAGAATGCCCTCTCTCACCAGTCCTATTCAACATAGTATTGGCAGTTCTGGCCAGAGCAATCAGGCAAGAGAAAGAAATGAACGGTATTCAAATAGGAAGAGAGAAAATTAAACTATCTTTGTTTGCAGATGACATGATCCTATATTAGAAAACCCCATTGCCTCAGCCCAAAAGCTTTGTAAGCTGATAAACAACTTCAGCAAAGTCTAAGGATAGAAAATTAACGCACAAAAATCATTAGCATTCTTATACATCAACAGGCAAGCAGACAGCCAAATTATGAATGAACTCCCATTCACAATTGTCACAAATGAATAAAATACCTAGCAATACAGCTAACAAGGGAGGTGAAGAACCTCTTCAAGGGGAACTACAAATCAACGTTCAAACAAATGAGAGATGACACGAACAAATGGAAAAACATTCCATCTTCATGGCTAGGAAGAGTCAATATTGTGAAAATGGTTATACTGCCCAAAGTAATTTATAGATTCAATGCTATTTCCATTAAACTACCACTGACATTCTTCATGGAATTAGAAAAAAACTATTTGAAAATTCATATGGAACCAACAAAGAGTCCGAATAGCCAAGGCAATCAAAGCAAAAGGAACAAGGCCAGAGGCATAATGCTACCCGACTTAAAACTGTAATAGAGGGCTACAGTAACCAAAACAGCATGGTACTGGCACAAGAATAAACACATAGACCAATGTAACAGAAAAGAGAACCCAGAAACAAGAACACACACCTACACCATCTGATCTTCACAAACCTGACAAACACAAGCAATGGGGAAAGGATTCCCCATGTAATATATGGTGCTGGGAGTACTGGCTAGCTATATGCAGAAAATTGAAACTGGACCCCTTCCTTACACCCTAAAGAAAAATCAACTCAAGGTTGATTAAAGATTTAATGTAAAACCCAGGAAGAAAATCTAGACAATACCATCTGGGACACAGGCACAGGCAAAGATTTCACAACAAGGATGACAAAAGCAATTGCAATAAAAGCAAAAATTGACAAATGGGATCTAACCAAACTGAAGAGCTTCTGCACAGCAACAGAAATTATCATCGGAGTGAACAGATAACCTACAGAATGGAAGCAAATTTTTGGAATCTATCAATCTGACAAAGGTCTAATATCCAGCATCTACAATGAACTTAATAACTTACAAGAAAAGAAAAATCCCATTAAGAAGTGGGCAAAGGACATGAACAAACACTTCTCAAAAGAAGACATAAATGTGTCCAACAAATATATTTTAAAAAGCTCAACATCACTGATCATTAGAGAAATTCAAATCAAAACCACAGTGAGATACCATCTCACACAAGCCAGAATGGCTATTACTAAAAAGTCAAAAAACAACAGATGCTGGTTAGGTTGTAGAGAAAAAGGAATGCTTTTACACTGTTGGTGGGAGTGGAAATTAGTTCAACCATTATGGAAGACAGTAGGCAATTCCTCAAAGACCTAGACGCAGAAATACTATTTGACCCAACAATCTCATTACTGGGTATACCCCCGAAAATATGAATCATTCTATTACAAACATTCATGCATGCATATATTCACCGCAGCACTATTCACAATAGCAAAGACATGGAATCCAGCTGAATGCCCACCGATGATAGACTGAATAAAAGAAATGTGGTACATATACACCATGGAATACTATGCAGCCATAAAAAGGAACAAGATCATGTCCTTTGCAGGGACATGGTTGGAGCTGGAAACCATTATCCTCAGCAAACTAACGCAGGAACAGAAAATCAAATACTACGTTTTCCCTTATAAGTGGGAGCTGAATGATGAGAACATATGGACACATGGGGGAAACAACATACAATGGGGCCTGTTGGAGGACGGAGGGGCAGGGCACAGGATGAGGGAGAGCATCAGGAAGAATAGCTAATGGATGCTGGGCTTAATACCTAGGTGATGGCATAATCTGCGCAAGGAAACCACCATAGCACACGTTTACCTATGTAACAAACCCGCACACCCTACACACGTACCCTGAAGTTAAAAAGTTGGAAAAAAAAATCAGATACATGTCTACACACTTACAATGAACAACTGAAAAGGAAACTTAAGAACAACTCCATTTACAATAGCATCAAAAAGAAATTTAAAACTTAAGAATAAATTAAATGAAGCAGGAAAAAGACTTCCACACTGAACACCAGAAAACAATGCTTACAGAAATTAAAGGTCTAAAGAATTGATAAGACATTGCATGTTCATGGGTTGGAAGACTTAAATTAATGCTTCCCAAAGAGAACTACAGATTCAACACAGTCTCTACCAAATTCCCAATGGTATTTTTTACAGAAATAGAAAACCAATTCAAAAAGTCATATAGCATCTTAGGGACTGGCTCAGAATAGTCAAAACTATAGATGATACTGAACTTATGATGGTTCAACTTACGACATTATGATGGATGTTTGGGGCTGTTAAATTTTTGACTTATGGTATTTTCAACTTACAAGGGGTTGACAATGGGTTGACATGACTTATATCCAGCAATACAACAATAAAATTGGAGGATTCCACTTCCTAATTTCAAAAGTTACTACAAAGCCACAGTAATTTAAAAACTGTGGTACTGGAATAAGGACAGACATACAGAACAATGAAACAGAATGGAGCATCCAGAAATAACCCCAAATACCAAGGCCAATTGATTTTCAACAAGAGTACCAAGACCATTCAATGGGAAAAGAATAGTTCTTTAACATACTGTACTGTAACATTTAACATAAAGTACAACTTTTTTTGGTAATACACATCCACTAACGAGAATTAGATTCTTTTTGTGGAAATAACATTTTTGGTAAATTGGGGTTTAAAGTACTTTTCTCTATCATCAAAATTGAGTGCAAATTTTCATCTATTAATGCTGGTCCTTAATGAGATTTTACATATTTCATATTTGAAAACGTTTTCTAATACAGCAAAAGCTATTTTCCAAAGTTATTTAGTGTCTGTTAAGTGGTAGAGGGTGGTCCTTCAAATAAAGGAAAAAAAAAAGTCAGTCTCAGTAAAAAAAAGTTTCCAATAAGCCTTTATCACTACCCAAGCCATAACAGCTGTGGAGTAGGGCAATTCAAGATATTCCTGCTTCCATCTCTGAAAAAAACTTACACTAACCATAGGTTTTAAAAGCCTTATATTTTCACAAACTTTGTCAATCTGTCCAACTAAGTCTTTTGCTGCTCCATGTGGATTTTTACTACTATCAATTAATACAACTTCGTAGATTCTACTTCGGGTTGTACTGAATTAGTATTTTCTCAACTCCTTTGAGAAATTTTTTCATCTGGAATTGTTCCGCAGGCCATTCAGAGTAATTCTTAGTCAATTCATACTTCACATGGACCACTGAAATTTACAACTGAGCAGTATTATAACATCTGTCAATTCATCAAAAACCAAGCAAACTTACTTTTACTGCACTTTCATTTTCATATTTTACTTTTGTGAAGGAATTTTGTGGTGAGCTGTTCTGTGATAAATTTTTTAATTCTTCTAACTTAACCTTCAGTACACTCCGATAAGTGCTTAGTCTAGTGATGTCAGCTTATATTCTTTTGGCATAGCTATAATGCCATTGAATAATAAATACAATATTTTGCCATCTAATTCAATAATAAAATAAACCACACTCCAGTGTGCTTTAAAAACAAAACGAAGTCTTTTTCTCTTCTTTGGTTCTTTTGACATGAGTATGTACCAGAATAAAAATAATATAAAATGTCACAGAATGGAATATGTGTACACTTGAAATGTTATGAAGTTTTAACTGTGTTACTATACAGCACATTGAACAGAAGAGCAAAGCAATGAGAGCACCACATACACTTGCTGTAAGAACTTCAACTCAATCTGTTATTGTGGCTTGAAAGAAGTTACAGACAATATGTAAATCAGTGAGGATTTTCATGCCCCAGTAAAATTTTAGTTATGGACACTGAAATTGAAGTATCACATAATTTTCAACTGTAGCAAATATTCTTCTTTGACTTGTTTTGATTATTTAAATATGTAAAAACTATCCTCTTACATTATGGTCTGTGTACAAACAGGCACCAGGGCATATTTGGTACATGGTCAGTCATCTGCAAACTCCTGCTATAGGAAGCATAGAACAGTATTTTTGATCATATGGAACATTTCAGATTATTAACCTAGTCAGTGTTATATAAGTATGGACTAGAAAGGGACCAACGCAAAGAGATAAGTTAGCTATAAGGATACAGTAAACGGAAGCTGAGTAGCTAAGTTTATACCTTATCTCTCTAATAAACACTACCCATCTAACCTTGGATGAGACAATTTTTCAGATCCTCAATTTACACATCCATTATGAAGAATAATATCTACTTCAAAGCACTTATCTAAAGATTAAATGGGATGATCCATGTAAACTGATTACAATTGTACTCATCAGATAGGAGGTGCTCAATAATGTTAATTAACCACATATATTACTGCTAATGCACATTAAGTCACAATGACAGCCTTAGTGATAAAACATGAACTGAAAAGTTAAATCAAACATATCTAGGCACGTTTAATAGAACAGAAGAAAAAAGGAGAAACAGATCCAAATGGATATGAAAATTTTAGTATGACATATGCACATAAGGCTTATTATTTTCTGCAATATCTTTTGGAATGGAAGGGAGGACTTCAAATATAAATTCAAGAATACCATGTGAATATGTTTTAAAAAACTAGGTAAGACTTCAAGGACAAAACAGTAAAGTGTGAACAACAAACAGAAAAGGATATAGGTGCTATGTTTAGGGATGGAAGGAAGCAGCAGAGTCAAAACAAGCTATAGTAGGAGTAACACGCACAGAATAATTAGTAAAGCAGTTAGACTTCAAGGGCAAACCAGTAAAGTGAGAACAACAAACAGAAAAGGATACAGGTGCCATGTTTAGGGATACAGGTGCTTTGTTAAGGAAGTAGCAGAGTCAAAAGAGAAACTATAGTAGGAGTAATCCACACAGAATAATCAGTAGAGCAATTCTTCTGAGAATAAAATAAATGCTTATGAGTGTAAAAGCCTGAAAGAAAGTCATCTAAGAGAATCAAATTTAAATGCGATGTAATGATTTCATAAGAAAACACTATTTAGCAGTAAAATCTACTTACTGATACAGCTATCATGGTACTATCTGGCCTCCATTCAGCTTGCTTGTAGGATCCAAACTGAGTAGACGATTTTGCAGGCTCCTTGTAGGTTACAATTAACACACTAGGCTGTGTGATTAAAAAAAAAAAGTTGTATTTTTTATCAATATCTCATAAAAATACACACAAATAAAATTTAAGATAACATATAGAGTATTCAAAGTATTTTTAGAGTAAAATAAAAGACAACATTGATATTAAACTATCGGCTTTCAACATTCCAAGCATATCAACCAAAACAAAGACCTAAACCTAGGCCTGTATTATTAAAGAAACTGAATTAATAATTAATAATCACCCAAAACAGAAAGAACCAGGACTAAATGTGTTCATAGGTGAAGTCTAACGAACATTTAAGGGAGAAATTACACCAATTCTTTACAAAGCCTTCCACAAGATAGAAGCAGGAGTCTTCCTAATTTTCTGTCCAGCATTCCCTTAATACCAAAATCAGAAACGGATATTACATGAAAAGAAAACTAGAGGCCAGGCGCGGTGGCTCACGCCTGTAATCCCAGCACTCTGGGAGGCCACGGTGGGTAGATCACGAGGTCAGGAGATGGAGACCATCCTGGCTAACACAGTGAAACCCCGTTTCTAGTAAAAATACAAAAAAATTGGCCAGGCGTGGTGGCAGGCACCTGTAGTCCCAGCTACTTGGGAGGCTGAGGCAGGAGAATGGCATGAACCTGGGAGGCGGAGCTTGCAGTGAGCGGAGATCATGACACTGCACGCCAGCCTGGGTGACAAAGCGAGACTCTGTCTCAAAAAAAAAAAAAAAAAAAAAAAAACCACTACAGAACAACATCTCTTATGAACACAGATATAAAACCTCTCAACAAAATATTAGCAAATCAAATCCAACAAGGTATTAAAAAAAATTAAACACCATAACCAAATACGACATACCCCAGGTATGCAAGCCTGGTTCAACATTCAAAACTCAATTAATAAAATCCACAACATCAACAGGCTACAGAAAAATCACATGATTATTTCAATAAATGCAGAAAAAGCACTTAACAAATCTAACAACCAAGATAAAAACGCTGAGCAAGGCTCGGCGCCATGGCTCATGCCTGTAATCCCAGCACTTTGGGAGGCTGAGGCTGGTGGATCACCTGAGGTCAGGAGTTTGCGACCAGCCTGGCCAATATGGTGAAACCCTGTCTCTACTAAAAATATAAAAATTAGCCGGATATGGTGGCAGGCGCCTATAATCCCAGCTATTCGGGAGGCTGAGGCAGGAGAATCACTTGAACCTGGGAGGTGGAGGTTGTAGTGAGCTGAGATTGCGAGACTGCACTCCAGCCTGGGCAAAACAGCGAGAGTCCGTCTCCATAAAACAAAACAAACGAACAAAAAACACTGAGCAAACTACAGAACAACACTCATTCATGATTTAAAAAAAAACTCTCAAGAATAGAAAATTTTTTCAAAGTGATAAAGAACATCTATGAGAAACCTACAGCTCAAAGCTTTCCTGCTAAGATCAGGAACAAGGGAAGGATGTCTCCACTCACAGCAGCTTTTCAACAGAATAGTAGAAGTCCCAGCTAATTCAATAAGACCACAAAAAGGAATAAAAGGTAAAGAGATTGGGAAGGAATAAATAAAACTGTCTTTATTCATAGATAACATGATCATCTATGTAGAAAATTTGACAGAATTGACCCAAAAATCCTCCTAGAATAAGTAACTATAGCAAGGTTACAGGATCCAAGATTAATATACAAAAGTCAATAAATTTTCTATATACCAGCAATAAAAAAGTGAAATTTGTCATTATAAACACATTTGCAGGCCAGGCGCAGTGGCTCATGCCTGTAATCCCTACACTTTGAAAGGCCAAGGTGGGCAGATCACTTAAGGTCGGGAGTTCAAGACCAGCCTGGCCAGCATGGTGAAACCCATCTCTACTAAAAATACAAAAATTAGCCAGGTGTGGTCACATCTGTACTAAAAATACAAAAATTAGTCCCAGCTACTCAGGAGGCTGAGGCAGAAGAACTGCTTGAACCAGGGAGGTACAGGTTGCAGTGAGCTGAGACTATGCTACTACACTCCAGCCTAGGCACAGAAACTCCATCTCAAAAACAAAAACAAGGCTGGGCATAGTGACTCACACCTGTAATCCCAACACTTTGGGAAGCCAAGACAGACAAATCACCTGAGGTCAGGAGTTCAAGACCAGCCCGCCAACATGGTGAAACCCTGTCTCTACTAAAAAATTACAAAAATTAGCTGGACATGGTGGCAGGCACCTGTAATCCCAGCTACTCCGGAGAATGTGGCAGGAGAATCACTTGAACCTGGGAGGCAGAGGTTGCAGAGTCAAGACCACACCATTGCATTCCAGCCTGGGTAGCAAGAGTGAGACTCTATCTCCAAAAAAAAGAAACCAAACAAAAACAAAAAACACACACTTGCAGCCTGGGCAACATGTTGTCTCTACGAACAAAACAAAACAATACAAAAATTAGCTGGGCACAGTGGCACACACCTGTAGTCCCAGCTACCCAGGAGGCTGAAGTGGGAGGGTGCTTGAGCCTGGAAGGCAGAGGTTGCAGTGAGCTGAGATCACGTCACTGCACTCCAGCCTGAGTGGCAGAGTAAGATGCTGTCTCAAAAACATAAAAAATGTAAAAAGCATTTTTAAAAAACTATGTAAAGGAATACGTATATCTATAGAAAAAAGTTACAAAACACTAATGAAAGATACCAAAGAAGAGCTAAATAAATGGAGACAGGCTGGGCGCAGTTGCGCACGCCTATAATCCCAGCACTTTGGGAGGCTGAGGCAGGCAGATCACCAGGTCAAAAGTTTGAGACCAACCTGGCCAACACAGTGAAATCCCATCTCTACTAAAAATACAAAAATTAGGCGGGCGTAGTGGTGTCCACCTGTGGTCACAGCTACTCAGGAGGCTGAGGCAGGAGAATCACTTGAACCCAGGAGACGGAGGCTGCAGTGAGCCAAGACTGCGCCATTGCACTCCAGCCTGGGTGACAGAGTGAAACTCCGTCTCAAAAAAAGAAAGAAAAAAATAAATGCAGACATATTCCATGTCGATGAATACAAAGACTCAATACTGTCAATATGTCAGTTCTTCCCAACTTGATATACACATTTAATACAACCTCAGTCAAATTCTCAGCAATTTATTTTCTGGGTATCAAACTCACTCTAAAGTTGATATAGAGAGGCAAAAGACCAAGACTAGCAACTTAATACTGGAGAAGACAATGTTGGAAGACCGGCACTACCTGGCTTCAAGACTTACTATAAAGCTAAAGTAGTCAAGAAAGTGTGGTATTAACAAAATAATAAACAAATCAATCAATGGAACAGAATAGAGAGCCCAGAAATAGACACACACAAATATATGCCAACTGATCTTTAACAAAGGAGGAAAGGAAGTACAATAGAGAAAACACAGTCTTTGCAACGAATAGTATTCAAACAACTGGATGTCAACAGTCACAAAAATAAATACCTGATGAACACAGATGCAAAAGTCCTCAACAAAATACTAGCAAACCAAATTCAACAATTCACCATGATCAAGTAGGACTGGTCCCAGGAATGCAAGGATGGTTCAACAAAGACAAATCAATAAATGTGATATATCACATTAACAGAATAAAAGGCAAAAACCCCATGATCATTTCAGTAGAGGCAGAAAAAGCATCTGACGAAACTCAACATCTATTCTTGACAACAACTCTTAACAAATTAAGAATAGAAAGAATGTAACTCAACACAATAAAAGCCATATATGACAAACCCATAGCTAACACTACTGAATAAGAAAAAGTTGAAATCTTTTCCTCTAATCTGCAATAAGACAAGGATACTATCTTTCACCACTTTTATTCAAGGCAGTACTGAAAATCCTAGCCAGAGCAATTAAGCAAGAAAAAAAGAATAAAAAGTATCCAAATTAATTGGAAAGGAGAAGTCAAATTAGCCCTATTTGCAGGTAACACAGTCTTACATATAGAAACCCTAAAGACGCCACCAAAAAAGTGGTAGAACAAAATAATTCAGTAAAGTTGTAGAATACAAAATCAATATACAGAAACCAGTAATGTCTCTATACACTAATAGTGAATTAGCTGAAAAAAGAAATCAATAAAACAATCCCATTTATTTTTTTATTTTTTTTGAGACGGAGTCTCGCTCTGTCACCCAGGCTGGAGTGCAGAGGCGCCATCTCGGCTCACTGCAAGCTCCGCCTCCCAGGTTCACGCCATTCTCCTGCCTCAGCCTCTCTGAGTAGCTGGGACTACAGGCGCCCGCCACCACGCCTGGCTAATTTTTTCTATTTTTAGTAGAGACGGGGTTTCACCGTGGTCTCGATCTCCTGACCTCATGATCCGCCCACCTTGGCCTCCCAAAGTGCTGGGATTACAAGCGTGAGCCACCGCGCCCAGCCCCCATTTATTAATAGCTATAAAAATACCAAAGAATAAAAAATTTAATTAAAGAATTAAAAGATCCCTACAATGAAAACTATAAAACAGTAATGAAACGAAGAAAACACAAATACATGGAAAGATATCCCATGTTTATAGACTGGAAAAATTAATACTGTTAAATTGTCCATATGACCCAAAGTGATCTACAGATCCAGTGCAATCCCTACCAAAATACCAATGATATGCCTCACAGCAGTGGAAAACACAAGCCTAAAATTCATACTGAACCACAGAGGACCTCAAATAGCCAAAACAATCTTGAGCAAAAATAACAAAGTTAGTGGAATTACACTACCTGACTTCAAAATATACTACAAAGCTATATTAACCAAAACACCATGGTACTGGCAATAAAAGCAAATAAAACAATGGAACAAAATAGCCCACAATTACATCCATGCTTTTACAGCCAAATGATTTTCAAAAAACAGGTGCCAAGAGCACACACTGGAGAAAGGATAATCTAATAAATGGTGCTGGGAAACCTGGATAGCCACATGCAAAAGAATGAAATTAGACCCTTATCTTACTATACACAAAACTCATTTCAAAATAGATTAAAGAGGCTGGGTGCGGTGGCTCATGCCTATAGTCCCAGCGCTTTGGGAGGCCGAGGTAGGCAGATCACTTGAGATCAGGGGGTCAAGACCAACCTGGCCAACATGGCAAAACCCCATCTCTAATAAAAAAAATACAAAAATTAGCTAGGCATGGTGGCATGCACCTGTAATCTCAGCTACTGAGGAGGCTGACGCAGGACAATCACGAACTCAGGAGGTGGAGGCTGAAGTGAGCTGAGATCACACCACTGCACTCAAGAATGAAGGACAGGGTGAGACTCTGTCTCAATAAAAAAAAAAAAAAAAAGATTAAAGACTTAAATGTAAGACCCAAAACTATGAAACTACTGGAAGTAAACATAAAGGAAATGATTCATTATATTGGTCTGAGCAAGGAATTTTTTGGATAAGACCTGAAAAACACAGGCAACAACAGCAAAAATAGAGGAGGGGCTTCAAGATGGCTGACTAGAGACATCAGCCCTTGCCTCCTTCACAGAAAAAAAAAAAAAAAACAAAAAAACCCCAAACAGGGAGTAGTCACACGTTCAACAGAACATCTAAGACACAACACTGGAATTTAGCAGAGAAGTAACAGGAAACACCTAAAGCAGGGAAGGAGAGGGAAGCAAGGTTGTCTGCTTGGCCTTTATCGACCTGGAGAACAGAGTAGATCTCCAGTGTGGGGGAAAGGTAAATGAGAGATACCCAGTGGCCCACATTCCCACCACGGACTCCTGCAACCCTAGCTTACAGAGAGGGGGTCCAGAGACTAGCATAGAGAACTTCTTAGAGACCACATGATGACACTGCTCCAGAGAGAGAGCTCACACTGGGTCCTATACCACCTGCATGAGACCTAAACAGCTACAGCATGGTGTCATTTTCAGTCCAGCTCTTATCAGGCTGCATCCTGCCCTTGAGCACAAGAGTCCCTGCATTTCCACATTAGTAAAACCCTACTAACATTCCCTGCATCCACCTGGGGGCCTACAGTGATGCAATGCCACTTGGACCCAGCAGAGTGGCAGAGTCCCTGGTATTAAAGCATATATAGAATCCTACACTGTGGAAAACGGGCAAGTGCAATGCACTGGGGAGGGTATACTGGGGAGGCTATCACAAGGACAAAAAGAGCCAAAGCGTACACTTCTGAGAGCCTCAACCCTGACAGCAACCCCATCTCCACAAACAGCAAGACCGCAGCACACTTGAACATGTCCTGAGGACAGAATCTCCCAGCATGCCAGTGTCAATGCCCCTGACACTGCTTGGAGCAAAGCACATCATACCTGCCCCACCCCAGCCTCTGGTGTGAGGCTACTGACACCGACACCAACCCTATCCCCTCCAGCAGCAGGGGCCACAGTGGACATGCACATGCCCTGAGGAAAGGCTCTCTCTATCCACTGTTGCTACCTGAGCACTCTATCAGGGGTCCTGAAGACAGGCCCACCTGGCCTGGCACCACACACCCCCAAGGGCCCAAGCATAGAGATTGGAGCATAGATTGCCCCACCCTGTCTGCCACTCACACATACGCACTCCTACAGGGAAGCCTGAGAGTCAGCCCACCCAGCCTGATGCTACCATCACAACTACTGCCATAGCCCATACCACACGCACTGCCCAGGGGGGATCCAAGGATCTACCCACTCACCTGGTCATCCACTGCAACCACCAGCACCTGAGCAAGCCATATGGAGGCCTAAGAATCAACCCAATTAAACCTGCTAACACCATGCCTGTGTACCCTGGGGCCAAAGGACAGGCACACAGCCTGCTGCTGCCACCACTCGTGCCCAAGGACTGGCCTACCTAGCATTCCACTGCCCAGGAGAACTTCACCTCAGCCTCTGCTAACAATTGCACCCTAAACCACTGAGGAAGTCACAGACACCACTAATGCTATATATGGCTAAAAAGGTCATATGAAAAATACACTACTGCACACACCCAGAATCAAAGACAGGGTGCCCTACCCAACCAACACCATGGACAGATCTTCAGGAAAAAGTCTACCTCTCTGAAAGCCAATCTAAAAAACTGGAAGAAGCATCTGTTACACCAGAGGTACAGACATCAACTTGTAAGTATACAAGTAGTGTGAAAAAAAACCAAGAAATTGTGACATCTCCAAAGGAACACAATAATTCTCCAGCAACAGATTCTAATAAAAAAGAAATTTATGAAATGCCAGAAACAGGATTCAAAATAATACTTAAGACACTCAGTGAGATAGAGAACACAAAAATACAAAGAAATTAGAAAAACAATTCAAGATATGAACGAAAAATTCACCAAAGAGAGAGATAAATATAAAAAAGGAACCAAACAGAAATCCTCAAACTGAAGAATTCACTAAGTGGAATAAAAAATACATTCGAGTGCTTCAGCAATGGATGATATCAAGCAGAAGAATGAATTTCAGATTTTTGAAATAACTCAGAAAACAAAACAAGAATAAATAAGAATGAACAAAGCCTACATGACATATGGGACACCATAAAGTGATCTATTTGAATTTTTGGTGTTACAGAAGGCAAAGAGAAGATCAAAGGAGCAGAAAAAGAACTATTTAACAAAATAATAGCTGAAAATTTCCCACATGTAGCAAAAGATTTAACCATACAGAAACAGGAAGCTCACATATCCTTAAAGAGATACAACTCAAAAGGTCTTCATGGCACATTATAATCACACTGCTCAAAGGAGAGAATTCTAAAAACAGCAAAAGAAAAGAACGTAGTCACTTAAAGAAAACCTCCATCGACTAACAGTGAATTTCTCAGCAAAAACCTCACAGGACAGGAGAGAATGAGATGATTTGAGGAGCTGAGAAAAAAAAACAAACCAAACCAAAACAAAAGAAACTTGCCTGTCAAGAACACTACTCCCAGCAAAGTTATTCTTCATAAAGGAAGGAGAGTCTTTCCCAGATGAGCAAAAACTGAGATAATTCATCACAATTACATCAGCCCTACAAAAAATGCTTAAAGGTGTCCTACACTCGGAAGCAAAAGGACTATGTCTACCATCATGAAAACACAAAAGTATAAAACTCTCTGGTAGAGCAAACACGTAAGTGAGAAGAGAAGGGATTCAAATGTTACCACTGCAGAAAACCACCAACCTGCAATGCTAGTAAGAGAAAGAAAACAGCAAAGAATATACAAAACTACCAGAAAACAATTAAGAAAAGGACAGGAGTATGACCTCACATATCTATCTACATTTTAAAAAAATCATATATATATATATACACACACACACACAGTAATATCAATAATCACCTTTTCCACTTAAAAGATACAGACTGGATGAATGGATTTAAAAACATGACCCAACTATACGCTACCTACAAAAACTCATCTTGAAAGACACACAGACTGAAAGTAGAGATGGAAAAAGGAATTTCATGCAAACAGAACAAGAAGTGAGAAGTGGCAATAACTACATCAGATAAAACAGACTTTTAAGTCAAAAGCAGTAAAAAGAGACAAAGAAAATCATTATATAATGATAAAGAGATCAATTCAGCAGGAGGATATAACAATTCTAAATGTATATGCACCAGCATCAGAGTGCCCAAATATATAAAGATATTATTAGACCCAAAAAGAGAAGTAGACTCCAATACAATAAAAATTAGGGCAAGGCAAGGTGGCTTATGCCTGTAATCCCAGCATTTTGAGAGACTGAGGTAGGCAGATCACTTGAGGCCAGGAGTTCAAGATCGGCCTGGCCAACATGGTGAAATCGTGTCTCTATTAAAAATACAAAACTTAGGTGGGTGTGGTGGCACACACCTGTAATCCCAGCTACTTAGGTGGCTGACGCATGAGAATCGCTTCAACCCAGGAGGTGGAGGTTGCAGTGAGCCTATATCACACCACCGCATTCTAGCCTGGGTGATACAGTGAGACCTGTCTCTAATAATAATAAAATAAAATAATAGTTGGGAACTTCAACACCCCACTATCAGCATTAGACCATCGAGACAGAAAATTAACAAACACTGGATTTAAACTGCATTTTAGATGAAACGAACCTAACAGACATTTACAGAAAAATTTTATCTAACAGCTACGGAAACACATTCTTGTCAGCACATGAAACATTCTCCAGTGCAGACCATATGATAGGCCACAAAACAAGTCTCAAAAAATTTAAGACTCTGGGAGGCTGAAGTAGGAGGATCATTTGAGCCAGGGAGGTAAAGGCTGCAATGAGCTATGGCTGTGCCACTTCACTCCAGCCTGGCAACAGAGATACACCCTATCTTAAAAAAGAAAAAAAAATTAAACTCAAAACTATATCAAGTGTCTTCTTAGATGACAGTAGAATCCTCAAACTAGAAATTAATACCAAGAGGAACTTAGAAAACTGTCTAAATAAATGGGAATTACATAGAATACTCCTGAATGTCCATTGGGCCAATGAATAAATTAAGAAGGAAATTTTAAAAAATTATTGAAACAAATGAAAATGGAAACACAACATGCCAAAACCTATGAGACACAGCACATGCAGGGTTAAGAGAGATGTTTATAGCAATAAACATCTGCATCAAAAAAGTGGGAAGATTTCAAATAAACAATGTAACAATGGACCTCAAGGAACTAGAAAAGAAAGAACAAACCAAATACAAAATTAGCAGAAAGGAAGAAATAATAAAGATCAGAGGGTCAGGCTGGAGCAGCAGGGCAGCCCCGGGACGTGGCCTCCTTTACTATTAAAATATATATATATTTCTGCTGTATAAAAAAAAGTATGCATATACATACATATACATTTATACATACCAGAACAAAATGAAGGACACTAAGAAAATACAAAAGATCAACAAAATGAAAAGTTGGTGTCTTGAAAAGATTTTAAAAATTGATAAACTGCTAAACAAGAAAAAAAAGAAGATCCAAAAAACAAAATCGGAAATGAAAAAGACACTGCAACTGATACCACAGAAATACAAAAGATCACAGACTATTATAAACTACTCACTAAAAAACTAGAAAACATAGAGAAAAAGGGCAAATTCCTGAACATGTAACAACCTACCAAGATTAAATCATGAAGACAGAAAACCCAAACAGACCAAAAACAAGTAATGAAATTGAATCAGTAATAAAAAGTCTCCCAAAAAAGAGAAGCCCAGGACCAGAGGACTTTACTGCCAAATTCTACCAAACTGACAACACAACTTCTCCTTGCACTTTTCCATAAAATTGAAGAGGAGGGAATTCTCCCCACCTCATTCTACAATACCTGCACTATTCTTATACCAAAGCCAGACAAGAATGCAACATAAAAAGAAAGCCACAGGCCAATATCCCTGATGCAGGTAAACGCAAAAATCCTCAACAAAATACTAGAAAACCAAATCCAACCACATATCAAAAAGGTAATATACTATGATAAGATTTATCCCAGGGATGCAAGGATGGTTTGATACAGTTTGGCTCTGTGTCCCCCACCTAAATCTTGTCTCGAATCGTAATCCACACATGTAGACGGAAGAATCTATAATCCCCACGTGTTGAGGGAGGGAGGTGATTGGATCATAGGGATGGTTCCCCCCATGTTGTTCTCGTGATAGTGAGTTCTCATGCGATCTGATGGTTTTGTAAGTCGCAGTTTCCCCTGCTCCCTCTCTCTGCTGCTGCCATGTGAAGAAGGTCCTTGCTTCCCCTTTTTAAATTATTGCCTTCCAGCATAATTTTAAGTTTCCTGAGGCCTCCCCATCCTTGCAGAACTGTGAATCAATTAAACCTCTTTCCTTCAGAAATTAGCCAGTCTCGAATATTCTTTATAGCAGGTAAAAATGCACTAATACATGGTTCAACATATACAAATCAATAAAAGACACATCACATCAACAGAGTCAAGGACAAAAAACATATGATCAATAAATACAGAAAAAGCATTTAATAAAATTCAACATCATTTCATGATAAAAACTCAACAAATCAGGTATAGAAAGAACATACCTCAATGTGATACAGGCCATATATGACAAATCCACAGCTAACAACACACTGAATGTGAAAAAGCTGAAAGCATTTCCACTAAGAACTGAAAAAGACAAGGATGCCACTTTGACCAGTCCTATTCAACACAGTATTGGAAGTCCTAGCCAGAGCAATCAGGTAAGAAAAGGAAATAAAAGGCATCCTAGCTGGAAAAATTCAGTCAAATTGTCCCTCTTTGCAGATGACATGATCTTATATTTAGCAAAAGCTAACAACTCCACCAAAAAACTCATAGATCTGCTGGGCATGGTGGCTCATGCCTGTAATCCCAGCACTTTGGGAGGCTAAGCAGATGTATCACAAGGTCAGGAGTTTGAGACCAGCCTGGCCAATGTGGTGAAACCCTGTCTCTACTAAAAATACAAAAATTAGCCGGGCATGGTGCCAGGTGGCTGTAGTCCCAGCTACTTAGAAGGCTGAGGCAGGAGAACCGCTTGAACCCAGGAGGCACAGGTTGCAGTGAGCTGAGATCACGCTACTGCACTCCAGCCTGGGCAACAGAGTAAGACTCTGTCTTAAAAAAAAAAAAAAAATCTCTTAGATCTTATAAGCAAACTCAGTAAAGCTGAAGGACACAAAATCAACATACAAAAATGTGTACCATTTCCATACATCAATAACGAACTAGCTGAAAAAGAAATCAAGACGGCAATCCTATTTATAGTAGCTACAAAAAATAAACTAGAATAAATTTAACCAAGAAGGTAGAAGATCTCTATAAGGAAAACTAGAGAACAGTGATGAAAAAACTGAAGAGGAAACAAATGGACAGTCCATACTCATGGATCTGAGGAATTACATACAATGATCAAGCTAGTCAAAGTGATGTACAGATTCAATGCAATACCTATCAAAATATCAACTTCATTTTTCAAAGAAATAGAAAAAAAAATTCTAATATTCTCATGGAACCAAGAGAGCCCGAAAAGCCAAAGCAATCCCGATCAAAAAGAATAAAGCGGGAGGCATCTCACTACCTGACTTCAAAACATATCAAGGCTATATTATATGAGCCAAACAATATGGTATTGATATAAAAACAGACACATAGACCAATATTCTCAACAAAATAGACAACTCAGAAATTACAGCCAATGGATTTTCAACAAAGTCACGAAGAACATACATTAGGGAGCAAACACCTTCTTCAACAAATGGTGCTGGAAAAACAACATCCATGTGCAAAAGGATGAAACTAGATGACTGCCTCTCCCCATATACAAAAATCAACTGAAAACAGATTTAAGACCTGAACGAAAGAACCAAAAGTATAAAACTACTAGAAGAAAACAGAGGGGAAACATTCCAGATACTAAAAAAACAAAAATAACAAATGGGACTATATTAAACTAAAAAATTTCTGCATAGCAAAGGAAACAACCCAAAAGAGTAAACAAATAACCTTCCTTTTGAATGGTAGACAATATCTGCAAACTATTCATCTGACAAGAAATTAAAAACCAGAATATACAAGGAACTCAAACAACTCAACAGTTAAAACAAAACATTCCCATTAAAAAGTGGGCAAAAGACATAAACATTTTTTCAAAGGACATATAGATGGCCAACAGGTACATCAAAAGAGGCTCAACATCACTAATCACGAGGAAAATGAAAATCAAAACCACAAGTTATCATCTTAACGCAGTTAGAATAGCAATTATTAAAAAGACAACAGATGCTGATGAGAATGCAGAGAAAAGGGAACTCACTGTGGTGGAAATATAAATTAGTACAGCCATTACCAAAAACAGTATGAAGATTTCTCAAAAAGTAAAAATAGAACTACCATATGATCCAGCAATCCCACTGTTGGGTATTTATCCAAAAGAAACAAAATAAATACATCAAAGGGATATTTGCACCCCCAAGTTCACAGCCACACTGTTAACATTAGCAAAGATATGGAATCAACCTAAGTGTCCAACAACAGATAATCATTTCAACTTAGTCAGAAAAAACATCTGACAAAACTCAATATCCTTTCATGCTAAAAATACTCAAAAAACTATGAATAGAAGCAAACTATCTCAAAATAAGGCCATATATAAAAAACCTATACCTGACTAGGCGTGATAGCTCACAGCGGTAATCCCAGCACTTTGGGAGGCCGAGACAGGTGGATCACCTGAGGTCAGGAGTTCGAGACCAGTCTGAACAACATGGCAAAAACTGTTTCTATTAAAAATACAAAAAATTAGTCAGGCATAGTGGCAGGCGCCTGTAATCCCAGCTACTTGAGAGGCTGAGGCAGAAGAATTGCTTGAACCTGGAAGGTGGCAGTTGCAGCAAGCCAAGGTCACACCATTGCACTCCGGCCTGGGCAACAGTGCAGGAAAAAACCAACAACAACCCCCCCCCCACCACCACCACACACACACAAACAAAAAACAAAAAACAAACAAACAAAAAAACAAAAAACAAAACAACAACTTGTAACCAGCATCAAACTCAATGGTGAAAAGATGGACAGCTTTTCCTCTAAGGTCAGAATTAAGACAAAGATGCCCATTCTTACCACTTCCATTCAACGTAATACCTAAAGCCCTAGCCAGAGCAATCAGCAACGAAATGAAATAAAAGAAATCTAACTTGGAAATGAATAAGTAAAATTATATGTTTGAAGATGTCATGATCTGATATGTAAAGACTCTAAAGATTCCTCAACAACAACAAAAAACCTGTTTGAATGAATTCAGGAAAACTGCGGAATACAAAATCAACACAGAAAAATCAGCAAACCATAACATCAAAAAGAATAAAGTACTTAGGACTAAACCTAACCAAGCAGGCAAAAGACTTCTATAGTGAAAACTGCAAAATATCACTGAAAGAAATTAGACACAAATAAATGAAAAGATATCCTCTGTTCCTGGATTAGAAAATTTAATAGTTAAGATGTCAATACTACCCAAAGCAATCTACATAGTCAATGTAAGTCCTTTCAAAATCCTAACAGCATTTTTAGCAGAAACAGAAAAATCCATCCTAAAATTCATATGGATTCCCAAGAGACCTCGAATAGACAAAACAAACCTGAAAATAACAAAGTTGGATGTCACACATTTCCTCAAATCAAAACTTACTAGAAGGCTACAGCAATCAAAATACTGTCGTACTGGCACAAGGATACACGTATAGACCAACAGAATAAAACAGAGTCCAGAAATACACTTTTGCATAAATAGTCAAGTTACTTTCCACAAGGCTACCTGGACCATTCAAAGTGGAAAAGGAAAGAAAGTCTTTTCAACAAATGGCGTTAGGAAAACTGGATATCCACGTGTAAAAAAATAAAGCTGGCCCCTTATCTTATACCATATACAAAAATTGTCTCAAAATGATCAAAACTCTAAACAGAAGACCTCACTCTATAAAACTCTTAGAAGAAAGCACAAGCCAAAAACTTCATGACTTTGGAATTGACAACAGTTTCTTGGATATGATACTGAAAGCACAGGCGACAAAAAAAAAATAGGTAAGACAGACTTCATCAAAATTGAAAATGCTGTGCATCAATGGCTACTACCAAGGGAGTAAAAATGTAACCCTTGAAGTAGAAGAAAATACAGTCATGTGTCACTTTAACAAGAGTGGATAAGTTCCAAGAAATGCATCACTAGGCAATTTTGTCATCATGTGAACATCACAGTGTGTACTTAACACAAACCTAGATGTTATGGCCTACTACACACCTTGGCTATATGGTATACCCTATTGCTCCTAGGATACAAGCCTGTATAGCATATTACTGTACTGAATACATAAGCAATTGTGCCACAATGGTAAATATTTCTATATCTAAATACATCTAAACATAGAAAAAGTAATGCATTACACTATATAAAATTTCTATTGTCGCAAGGCAAGAAGAATTTTTCAGCTCCATTAGAATTTTATAGGGCCACCATCGTATAATGCAGTCTGTTGACAGAAACATCTCAAAATGCCATTACGTGGAGCATAACTATATTAGAAGCCACATATCTGATAAAGGATTACACCCAGAATACATGAAGCATTACAACTCAACAAAAAATAACCCAGGAAAAACAATGGGCAAAGAACTTCAACGGACGCTTTCAAAGAAGGCATACACGTGACTTACAAGTACATAAAAGATGCTCGACATTAATAATCATTAGGGAAATACAAACCAAAACCACGAGATACCACGTTGGACCCAATGGAATGGCAAATCATCAAAACAACAGAAAACAAGTGCTAGTAAGGATGTGAAGAAATTGGAACCACTGTATTGCTGGTAAGAATGTAAAATGATGTAGCACTGTGGAAACACAGTATATGGCAATTTCTTAAAATAAAATAAAAAAAGCAAAATTTCTCAAAAAAAAAAAAAAAAAACCTATAGAATAACCAAATGAAACAGCAGGTCCACTTCTGGGTATGTACCCAAAACAAGTAAAGCAGGGATCTGGATATTTGTCTACCCATGTTCACAGCAGCATTATTCACAATATCCAAGAGGTAAAAGAAGCCCAAGTGTCCATCAACAGATAAATGAATAAAACGAAATGCAGTACGTACATATACAGTGCAGTATCATTCAGCCTTAAGAAGGAAGGAAATTTTGGTACACGCTACAGCATGGATAAAACTTAAGACATGCTGAGTGCAATAAGTCAATCACAAAAAGACAAATAGTGTGTGGCTCCACTTGTCTGAGGTACCTATACTAATCAAATTCATAAAGACAGAAAATACAATAGTAGTTTCCAGGGACTGATGGGACGAGAAAACCAGGCATTACTGTTTACAGGGTATGAAGTTTCAGTTTGGGAAAATGAAAATGAAAGTTCTGGATACTGATGGTGGTAATGGTTACATGACAATGTGAATGTACTTAACACTGCAGACCTTTGCAAAGTATATATCTGCTAAATAATTTGTATCAAGACATATAACGAACCCTTACAACTCAATAATAAGAGAAATATTCCACTTAAACAAAAATGGTCTGGGCATCGTGGCTCATACTTGTAATCCCAACACTTTGGAAGGATAGCCTGACAATGGGAGTTTAAGACCAGCCTCGGCAACTTACGGAGACCCTGTCTCTACAAAATTTTCAAATAAGTGAGGCATGTTGTTGTGCATCTGTAGTCCCAGCTACTAGGGAGGCTGGGGTGGAAGGATCACTTGAGCCCAAGAGTTCGAGGCCGCAGTGACCCAAGAACAGATTACTGTATTTTTTTTAAATGGACAAAGGATTTGAATAGATAATTAACTACATAGGTATAGCGAAATGGCTAATAAGATATATAAATGGAATAAGATATACAAATAGCTAATAAGCACATGAAACCATGCCAAACATTTTTTAGTCATCAGAAAAACACCAAATTAAAGCCACAAATAAGACACCACTACAAACCCTCTAGAACGAGTGTGGAGAAACAGAAACTTCCATACATTATTGGTGGGGTTGTAAAATGCTACAGTCACTTTGGAACAAAGTTTTGCACTTTACCAAAAAGTTAAACTTGCCATATGACTTAGTAGTTGCACTCCTAGGTATCTCTCTGGAAGAATAACATTTGTCCACACAAAGACATGTATACACATGTTTACAGCAGCATTACTCACAATGATTCAAAATGAGAGTATTATTAACAAAGACTCAAATACCTGCCAACTGGTGAAGGGAGATAGAAATGTGGCACATCCAAATAATGGAAAAATATTCGGCAACAAAAAGGAATACTACCACACGGACATAGAGTGTGGAATAATAGATATCAGACTCAGAAGGATGAGAAGAGGATAAAGGATAAGAAGTTACTTATGTGTACAATGCACATTTTTAGCTGATGATTACACTAAAAGCCCAGACTTTACCACTGTGCAATATGTCCATGTAAAAAAACTGTACTTGTACCCCTTAGTTTACACACATTTTGAAAAAAGAAATATTAAGACCTGGATGCACCTCAAAAACACTATGCTAAATAAAAACCAAACACAAATGACCATATAACACATGATTCCATTAATATGAAAATTCCAGGAAAGCTAAATCCAAATGGACAAAAAGTAGGCCAAAGTTTTCTGAGGCTGGAATGGGAGAAGAGGCTGATGACAAATGGGCATAGTACTTTTTAAGGCTGATAATAAATGTTCTAAAACTAGATTGTAATTATGGATGCACAACACTATAAATTTACTAAAAATCAACGTACACTTAGATGTATTTTTATGCACCTCAAAGCTCTTAAAAATTTAAACCATAGCAAATTCTACAGTATTATCTACAATAATATCCAAATTTTCATAGGTAAATTTATGTATGATTTATGGTTGAAATAAGGTAAACCACTTGGGGGACAGTAGATTTGTGACAGCAACTCAAAGGAAAGCCATTGTAACTTAAAGGTAAGAAAGCTCTCTGATTCCAACCAACTGATGGCCTGCTCATGAGTAAGAAATTTGAATGAAGAAACTGTCTCATTTTGTGGCAGGTGTAAATTCCAAAATATTTTTAAATTGTAAATTTATTTTATTTTTTCTGATTAAATAAATTGCCTAAGAAACTAATACAGGTGGAACACTTTAATGCAGGTCCTGTATCACCATTTTAGATGACATGCAAATACTGAAGTAAATAATCACATACGAAAAAAATCTTTTTTCAACTCCTCTTCAATCTTTTTTATTTACGTAAGGAGAATATCTGAATGAGGTGCTAGTTTATTTTTAAGCACCTTGCATAAAAAGGGCTAATTGTCCTTTTTAACAAAGGAGTAATTACGAGTTTGGCAGGAAACCATATTTTTCATAACTTTTTTTTTTTGAGAAAGGGTTTCATCCTGTCATCCAAGCTGGGTTGCCATAGTGCAATCATGGCTCACTGCAGCCTCAACCTCCTAGGATCAAACTACTCTGTAGTTCATCAAAATTTAAATACTATACGGTCATTCACATAGAATCAGTCAAACTCCTGGTTCCCAGTATGTGTCTATATTGACATGATCTATGAAAACAAGAAAGCCACAGAAGAAAAAGCAGTATCAAATTTAAAATGAGATTTTAGTCATCTTCATGTGTTTATGAATCAAGACATCCCAGGCTCAAACAATTCTCCCACTTGAGACACCAGATTAGCTGAGACCACAGGCATGCACCACCATGGCCAGCTGATTTTTTTATTTTTATTTTTTATAGAGATGGGGGTCTCGCTATACTGTCCAGACTGATCTTGAACTCCTGGCTCAAGTGATCCTCCCACCTAGGGCCCCAAAAGTGCTGAGGTTACAAGTGTGAGCCACTGTGCCCAGCCTTATAAAATTGTTTTTATTGTATTCCTTCATAATACCTTCTATTCATATAAATGGTACTAGATTCCCATTTATGGTAAAAGTATAAATTCATTTATTTTGAAAGGGACTTTCAAGTTTAAAAGTTACAATGAATAGGCAGTATGAGAACAGGGCAAAAGTCATGAATGAGAAATAAAAAGAACTTAAATTTGAGAAACTTTGCTTACTATGATGTAAAACATCTAGTCCACATTAAACTCCAAATAAATATTTAACTATAATATGGATTATGTTAATGATTCATAAACACCTGAAGACGACTGTCCGGCAGTTGCCAGGCAGAACCCACTATGGCCCTGTGGTAGTGGTGGCCACAGAGGCAGATTCTCCTCTGTCTGTGGACAGGGGAAAAAGTGGGAAGAATTTTGTGTTACGGTTTGACTGCCAGCTTAGCCACAACAGAACAGAATATCAGACAAATTGCTAAGAATTTTGACTCCAATCCCTGGCTTCCAGACAGCATTTCTGGACTGGCCTGGGGTTTGGGGAATGAGCCACTCTGAAGGGAAGGACACAAACCTGGCTGGCTTCACCACCTGCCCACCTGCTGATGGTAGAGCCTTAGGGCCTTGAGTGAACATAGGTGGTAGCCAGGTGGTGGTGACAGCAGGCCTTGGATGAGACCCAGTGCTCTGCTGGCTTCAGGTCTAACCCAGCTTAGTTTCAGTGGTGGTGGCAACAGGGGTGCTTGCATCAGCGCATCACCACATCCCTAGTTCCAGGAGACTCAGCACAGAGAGAGACTCCATTTGTTTGGAAGAAAGTAACAGAAAAGAATAAGAGTCTCTACCTGGTAATCCAAATAATTCTTCCAGATTTTATCCAAGACCACCAAGGCAGTACCTCTGAGTCTGCAAAAACCACAGCACTATTGGGCTTGGGGCCCAAGTCCCTTCGAATAACTGGAAAGACTTCTCAAAAAGGACAGGTACAAACAAGCCCAGACTGCGAAGACTACAATAAATACCTACCTCTTTGATGCCTAGACACCAATGAACATCTACAAGCATCAAATCAAGATCATCCAGGAAAACATGACCCCACCAAGCAAACTAAGTAAGGCAGGGACTAATCCTGGAAAAAGACAGATAGATATCTGACCTTTCAGGCAGGAATTCAAAATAGCTATGTTGAGGAAAGTCAAAGAAATTGAAGATAACACAGAGAAGGACCTCAGAATTCTATCACATTTTAAACAAAGAAATTTAAATTTTTAAAAATCAAGCAGCAATTCTAAAGTTGAAAAATGCAATCAACAAACTGAAGAATGCATCAGAGTCTCTTAAAAGCAGAATTGATCAAGCAGAAGAATTAGTGGGCTTGAA
Organism: Hylobates moloch; assembly: GCF_009828535.3. NCBI lineage: Eukaryota > Metazoa > Chordata > Mammalia > Primates > Hylobatidae > Hylobates > Hylobates moloch. The sequence goes on from NW_026652294.1 coordinate 73,031,951, forward strand.
GACAGGCTACTTGAAAATATAGTCAGAGGAGACTACAAAAGAAAAAAGAATAAAAAACAGTGAAGCATGCCTAAAAAACAGCATCAAAAGGGCAAATCTAAGAGGTATTGGCCTTCAAGAGGAAGTAGAGAAACAGACCAGAGTAGAAAGTTCATTCAAAGGGATAAGAGAGAACTTCCCAAACCTAGAGAAAGATATCCGCATTCAAGTATGAGAAGGTTACAGAACGCCAAGCAGATTTAACCTAAAGAAGACTACCTTATGGCGGCCGGGCGCGGTGGCTCATGCCTGTAATCCCAGCACTTTGGGAGGCCAAGGCGGGCAGATCATGAGGTCAGGAGATCGAGACCATCCTGGCTAACACAGTGAAACCCCATCTCTACTAAAAATACAAAAAATTAGCCGGGTGTGGTGGCGGGCACCTGTAGTCCCAGCTACTCAGGAGGCTGAGGCAGGAGAATGGCGTGAACCCACGAGGCAGAGCTTGCAATGAGCTGAGATGGCGCCACTGCACTCCAGCCTGGGCAACACAGCAAGACTCCATCCAAAAAAAAAAAAAAAGACTACCTTATGGCATCTACAAACGAACTCTCAAAGGATAGTTTATCAAGGATAAAGAAAGATCCTAAAAACAGCAAGAGAAAAGAAACAAGTAACATACAAGAGAGCTCCAATATGTCTGACAGCAGACTTTTCAGTAAAAATCTTACAGGCCAGGGGAGAGTGGCACAATATGTTAAAAGTGCTCACAAAAAAACAAAGAAACAAAAGCATTTACCTTACAACAGTATATCCAGTGAAAATATCCTTCAAGCATGAAGGAGAAACAAAGACCTTCACAGACAAAAAATGCTGAGAGAGTTCACTGGATCTGCCCTACAAGAAATGCCAAAGGGAGTTGTTCAATCTGAAAGAAAAGAGTATTTAATGACCAAGAAGAAACCATCGGAAGGTACAACTTGCTGGTAATAGTAAGTACACTCTGAAGAATGCATCAGAGTCTCTTAAAAGCAGAACTGATCAAGCAGAAAAATTAGTGGGCTTGAAGACAGGCTACTTGAAAATATAGTCAGAGGAGACCACAAAAGAAAAAAGAACAAAAAACAGTGAAGCATGCCTAAAAAACAGCATCAAAAGGGCAAATCAAAGAGGTATTGGCCTTCAAGAGGAAGTAGAGAAAGAGACCAGAGTAGAAAGTTCATTCAAAGGGATAAGAGAGAACTTCCCAAACCTAGAGAAAGATATCAGCATTCAAGTATGAGAAGGTTACAGAATGCCAAGCAGAGTACAACACCTTCTACTTGAGTAGTTTACACACCACAATTACAATCTTATTTTGTAACTTCAAATAAATAACCTAATGATGTCTCTTATTCTATAAGAGTGTTATTGTAGTGTGTAAACTACTCTTAAGTAGAAGGACTGATGAAACGAACCAATAAAAAATACCTACAACTTTTCAAGACATAGTACAAGGAGAAACAACGAACAAAAAAGTTAAAAAGCAGAGGGATGAAGTTAAAGTGTAGAGTTTTAATTACACTTTAAACACTTTTTGTGTGTCTGTCTGCTTATACAATCAATGTTAAGTTGTCATGAGTTTAAAATAATGGGTTATAAGATAGTATTTGCAAGTCTCACAGTAAACTCAAATCAAAAAACACTCAACAGATACACAAAACATAAAAAGCAAGAAATTAAATCATAGCACCAGAGAAAACCACCTTCACTAAAAGGAACACAGCAAGTAAAGAAAGAAGACCACAAAACAACCAGAAAATATATATCAAAATGGCAGAAGTCCCTACTTATCAATAATAGCACTGAATATAAATGGACCAACCTCTCCAATCAAAAGACAGAGAGTGGGTGAATGGATGAAAAAACAAGATCCACTGATCTGCCGCCCACAAGAAACACACTTCACATAAAAAGGTATGCATAGACTGAAAATAAGGGGATGAAGAACATATTACATGCCAATGGAAACCAAAAGAGCAGGAGTAATTACATAAATACCAACAAAATAGATTTCAAGACAAAAATTGTGAGAAAGTCATTATATACTGAGACAAGAGTAAATCCAGCAACAGAATATAACAATCATACGTATATATGTACCCAACACACCCAGATATATAAAGCAAATATTATTATGGCTCAAGAGAGAGCTAGACCTCAATATAATAGCTGGAGACTTCAACACCTCACTTTCAGCACTGAACCCAACGCCCAGGCAGAAACTCAACAAAGAAACATTGCACTTAATCTGCACTATAGAACAAATGGACCTAACAGACATTTATAGAACATTTCATCCAAAGGGTGCAGAACACACATTCTTTCCCTCAGTACATGGATCACTTAAGGACTGCTCATATAGGTCACAAATCTTAAAACATTCAAAAAAATTGAAATAATATTAAGCATCTTCTCTGATAATAGAGTTAAACCAGAAATCAATAAAAACAATTCTGGAAATCATATAAACACTTGGAAATTAAACAATATGTTCCTGAATCACCAATGGGTCAGTGCAGAAATTAAGAAGCAAACTGAAAACTTTATTGAAACAAATGATAATGGAAACACAACATATCAAAAGTTACAGGATACAGCAAAAGCAGTACTAACAGAGAAATTTCTAGCTATAAGTAGCTACATCATAAAAGAAGAAAAATGGCCAGGTGTAGTGGCTCATGCCTGAATCCTAGTACTTTGGGAGCCAAGGTGGGCAGATTGCTTGAGCTCAGGAATTCGAGAACAGCCTGGGAAACATGGTGAAATCCCGTCTCTACAAAAATTAGCTGGGCACGGTGGCATGCAACTGTAGTCCCAACTATTTGGGAGGCTGAGGTGGGAGGATCACATGAACCTGGGAGGTTGAGGCTACAGTGAGATGAGATTGCACCACTGCACTCTAGCCTGGAGAATAAAGTGAGACCCTGTCTCAGAAAAGAAGAAAAACTTCAAATAAATAACCTAATGATGCCTCTTAAACAACTAGAAAAGCAAGAGAAAACAACCCAAAATTAGTAATAGAAATAATAAAGATGGAGCAGAAATAAATTAACTTGAAATGAAGAAAATAATCCAAAAGACCAAAGAAACAAAAAGTTGCTTTTTAGAAGAGATAAACAAAATTGACAAACCTTAAAAGAGAAAACCCAAATAAATAAAATCAGAGATAAGAAAGGAGACATTACAATTGATACCGCAAAAATTCAAAGGATCATCACAAACTACTATGAGCAACTATATGCCAATAAACTGGAAAATCTAGAGGAAATGGATAAATCCCTAGCATATACAACCTACCAAGATTGAATCATGAAGAAATTCAAAACCTCAACAGGCCAACAACGAGCTTGAACCTGTAATAAAAAGTCTCCCAGTAAAGAAAAGCCCAAGGCCTAGAGGTTTCACTGCTCAATTCCAACAAACATTTAAAGAAGATCACCAATACTACTGAAACTGTTCTGAAAAATACAGGAGGAGTGAGTACTTCTAAACTCATTCTACAAGGCCAGGATTACCCTCATACCAAACCCAGACAAAGACATATCAATAAAGAAAACTACAGGTCAATATTTCTGATGAACATTGATGTGAAAATCCTCAACAAAATACAAGCTAAAGGGATTCAACAATATATTAAAAAGATCATTCATCATGAACAAGTGGGATTTATCCCAGGGATGCAAGGATGGTTCAACATATGCAAATCAATCAATGTGATACATCATATCAAAAGAATGAAGGACAAACACTATATGATCATTTCAACTGATGCTGAAAAAGCCTTTCATAAAAATTCAACATCCCTTCATAAAAACCCTCAAAAAACTGGGTATAGAAGGAACACACCTCAATACAATAAAAGCCATATATACCAGACCCATAGCTAGTATTATACTGAGTATGTAAAAACCGAAAGCCTTTCCTCTAAGATCAGGAACATGACAAAGATGCCCACCTTCACTATTGTTATTCAACACAGTACTGAAAGTGTCCATCAACAGATGGATGGATAAAGAAAACGTGGTACTTGTACATAATGAAGTACTATTCAGTTATAAAAAAAAAAATGAGATCCAGTCATTTACAACAACACAGATGGAACTGGAGGTCATTATGTTAAGTGCAATAAGCAAGGCACAGAGAGACAAACATCGCATGTTCTCACTTATTTGTGGGATCTAAAAATCAAAACAATTGAACTCATGGTGATAGAGTAGAAAGATGGTTATCAGAGGCTGAGAAAGGTAACTAGGGGGATAGGAAGGGAGGTGGGAACGGCTAATGGGTACAAAAAAAAAAGAGAATGAGTATGACCTAGTATGTGATAGCACAACAGGGTGACTACAGTCAAAATAATTTAATTGTATATTTTAAAATAACTATGAGTACATATGGATTATTTGTAACATGAAGGTTAAATGCTTCATGAATTGATTGTTGCAAATTGCACACTACTAACAAAATATCTCATGGCTGGGTGCAGCGGCTCATGCCTGTAATCCCAGCACTTTGGGAGCCCGAGGTGGATGGATCACTTGAGCTCAGGAGTTCAAGACCAGCCTGGGCAACATGGTGAAATCCCATCTCTATAAAAAATTAAAGAAAAAAAAATTAGAAAAGTACAGTGGGGCACACCTGTAGTCCCAGCTACTTGGGAGGCTGAAGCAGGACAGCTGCTTGAGCCCAGCAGGCAGAGATTGCAGTGAGCTGAGATTGTGCCACTGCACTCCAACCTGGGCAACTGAAGTGAAACCCTGTCTCAAAAACAAACAAACAAAAAAATCATAAATATATATACCTACTGTGTTCTCACAGAAATCAAAACACTAAAACTTTAAAAATGCTGTGCCACACGTATGACAAATACCTTAAATTCATTAATATTAGAAATGTTTATTAAACATCTTCTTTGTACAAGGCACTACAGATCATACAAATTAAGATAGTTCCTCTGCTCCAGAAACTTACAATCTAGTTGGAGAAATAAAGCATAAGTGCAAAACTTATGATATAAGGCAGTAGTTCAAAGGAAAAAGCAAAATTGAAGATGACAATCTTAAATTTAGAAAAACCTAAAAACCCCCAAAAAAATTTATAACTAAGAAATGAATTTAGTAAAGTTGCAAGATATAAAATCAACATACAAAAATAAGTTGTGTTTCTACATAAGAACAATGAGTATCCAAAAAATAAATTAAGAAAACATGGCTGGGCGTGGTGGCTCACACCTATAATCCCAGCACTTTGGGAGGCTGAGGCAGGCAGATCACCTGAGGTCAGGAATCGAGACCAGCCTGGCCAACATGGTGAAACTCTGCCTCTACTAAAAATACAAAAATTAGCCAGGTATGGTGGAAACACCTATAATCCCAGCTACTCGGGAGGCTGGGGCAGGAGAATTGCTTGAACCCGGGAGGCAGAGGCTGCAGTGAGTTGAGATGGCTCCACTGCACTCCAGCCTCAGTGACAAGAGCGAGACTTTGTCTAAAAAAACAGAAAAAGAAAACAATACCATTTACAGTAGCATCAAAAAAACTAAATACTTAGAATACATTTAACCGACACTAAACACCATAAAACGCTGATGAAAGAAACTGAAGAAGGCACAAATAAATGGCTGGATATCTTATGTTCATCGATTGGAAGAATTAATATTGTTAAAATGTCCCTACTATCCAAACCAATCTATGGATTCAATGCAATCTCTATCAGAATTCCAATGATATTTTCACATAAATAGAAAAACAATCCTGAAATTTATACAGAACCACGATAGCCCATGAATAGCCAAGGCCATCTTGAGAAAGAACAACAAAGCTGGAAGTGTCACATTACCTGTGTGTTAGTCCGTTTTCACACTGTTATAACAAACTTCCCTGAGATTTGGTAATTTATAAAGAAAGAGGTTGAATAGATTCAGTTTTGTAATGGCTGGTGAGGCCTCGGGAAACTTACAATCATGGCAGAAGTGGAAGCAGGCACTTGTTACATGGGCAGGGAAGAGAGAGACAGTGTGTGTAGAAGGAACAGTCAAACACTTATAAAACCATCAGATCGTGAGAACTTACTATCACAAGAACAGCCCAAGGAAAACTGCCGCTATGATCTAATAACCCCCTACCACGTCCTGCCCTCCATACATGGGGATTATGAGGATTACAATTAGAGATGAAATTTGGGTGGGGAAACAGAGCCAAACCATATCAACCTGATTTCAAAGTATATTATAAAGCTAGTAATCAAAATTGTATGGTACTGACATAAAAAGAGATACATAGACCACTGTGACAGAATGGAGTCCAGAAATAAAACCACACATGCACATATGGTCAATTAATCTTTCACAAAGTGCTAAGAATGGAGAAAACACATCTTGCAACACTGACTTTTCAACACAATAGTGTTAGGAAAACTGGATATCCACATGCAAAGGAAGGAAACTGGACCCTTATCTTACACTATCAACTCAAGAAGGATTAAAGACGGAGGGGGAAGGAAGGATGGTTAATGGGTACAAAAAATAGAAAGAATGAATAAGGACTGGGTGTAGTGGCCCACGTTTGTAATCCTAGCACTTTAGGAGGCTGAGGTGGGGCAGATCACTTGTGTCCAGGAGTCTGAGACCTGCCTGGGCAACATAGCAAGACCCCATCTCTACAAAAAATTAACTAGGCATAGTGGCAAGCATCTGTAGTCCCACCTACTCAGGATGATAAGGTGGGAGAATTGCTTGAGCCCAAGAGGTCGAGGCTGCAGTAAGCCATGATCATGACACTGTACTCCAGAGTGACAGAGTAAGACCCTGTCTCAAAATAATAATGATGATGACGAATAAAATCTGGTACTTGATAGCACAACAGGGTGACTACAGTCCTGTAACAAAATATCTCATATACCCAATAAATACACAGACCTACTATGTACCCACAAAAATTAAAAGAAGAAGAAGGATCAAAGACTTAAATGTAAAACCTGAAACCATGTAAATCCTAGAAGAAAACAGGGGAAAAACACCCTGACATCTGTTTTCACGATGGTATTTTGGATGACATGGAAAGCACAGGTGACAAAAGCAAAAATAAACAAGTAGGATTATATGAAATTAAGTTATTGTAAAGAAAACAATCAACAAGACAAAAAAGCAACCTATGGAATAGGAGAAAATATTTGCAAACCATACATCTAAAAGGGGGCTAATATCCAAGATATGTAAGGAACTCATACAACTCAGTAGCAAGAAAAAAACAAAACAACCTAAAAATGGACAAGAGAGCTGAACAGATGTTTTCCCAAAAAACAACCAATGGCCAATAGGTGCTCAATACACTAATCATCAGGGAGATGCAAATCAAAACCGTAAGATATCTCACACCTGTTAGGATATCTATTATCAAGAAGTCAAATCATAACAAGGTCGGCAAAGATGTGGAGAAAAGGGATCCCCTCCCTGTACACTATTGATGGGACTGCAAAACGGTACAGTCATTATGGAAAACAGAAGTTCCTCAAACTAAAAACAGGATTACCACATGATCCAACAATCCCACTTCTAGATATATACCCAAAGGAATTGAAATCAGTATCTCAAAGAGGTATCTGCACTCTCATATTCATTGCAGCATTATTCAAAGTAGCCAAGATACGGAAACAACCTAAGTGTCTGTCAATAGATGAATGGATGAAGAAAATGTAACACATACACATACACACATGAAATATTATTCAGCCTTTAAAAAACAAGGAAATCCCGCCATCTGCAACAACATGGATGAAACTTAAGGACACTACACTAAGTAAGCAAGACAAAAAACAACTGCATGATTTCATATATGAAATATAAAGACATCAAATTCATAGGAACAGAGAGTAGAGCAATGATTACCGGGGCTGGGAGGTGGGTGAAATGAGAGTATTTCGGTCAAAGGTACAAATTTTCAGGTATAAGATGAACACGTTCTGGGGACCTAATGTAGGGCACGGTAACTATTGTTAATAATGATATTTATTTCCATAATTAACATATATTGTATACTCGAAATTTGCTAAGAGAATAGGTCTTAAGCGTTCTCATCCCACATACAAAAAAACAGGTAACTGTCTGAGATGGTGGATCTATTAGACTGATTGTGGTTATCAACTCACAGGGTAGATCCAAGTATCGCACAGCACACCTTAAATATATACAATTTTTATTTGTCAATTATACCTCAACAAAGCTGGCAGTAGGGGGGAAGCAGTAGTTCATCAGAAAAATGAACACTTATGGTTATGGTAGGTAAAGAATGACTCATAAAGGATTTCAACAGCAGTTAAAGGATGGGTAATACGCTGACAGGCAGAATTGAGGCAAGAGAGCATTCCAAGAAGGGAGTGTCTCTGATATCAAACTAAGGAGTTTGAACTCCATTCTTTCATCAAGAGCGAACCCTAGAAGACTTCAGAGCAGTGAATTTAAAAAGAAGGCTCTCTGGAGAAAGTGAGTAATAGAGTTAAAAGGGTGAGAAATGGGAATGTTGGGAAAATACAAATAAAATGGTCTTCCTGAGGTCAACACAGTTAATCACATACCTGATCCAAAGCTTGGTTCTTTTGACATCTCATTGTTTTTTTCCATGATTAGTACATACCAATGGGAACTAACTTTTTGCTCAGGATTACTAAACGACATATAATTTATTTTATAAGCCTAGTAATTATTTGTCCATTTCAGCTTTTTATTAGCTACCTACAATAGTGATAACTCACAAGATTTATCATATTAACACACTAACATCTAACACACTAACACACTAACATGTAACATGTCTCTTCATCCCTTTTATACACATCTGTCTTTTACAGTTGGTGTTCAAAAATACTTCTGAAGGTAATTTAAATGTTTAAAGTCAGTGACCTGAAAAATGAGATATGACTATACATCTAATTTAGAATGGCTAAATTCAAAGATATCATTCTGATGTTCACATATATAGACTTTCATATTCATAGTTAGTATATTAAAGGAATAATTCTGGGCCCTCAGTACAGTACAAAATGTAATTCATCTCACACTACACCTATGTCAATCATAAATCATAACCTACCTTATATGTTTCATCCTCAAAGCTGAAACTAGTCCTTTTACAATAACCTTAGCAGAAATGTACCAACTGCCCCCAGTCAAGTTCTACCTCTACCACCCCAATCTAGCCTACACATACTGAGCCTTTTTTAACACCTTTTGGGGGGCTCCAAAATATAATATTGGGGCTCCAATATAAAAAAGCTAAGTGATTATCTAGAGGCTCTTTTGTTCATAAACAACACTATACTGTATTTCTCAAATTTGGGGTAGGAAATAATTCTGAAAAGATATGAGTCTAAACAGTGGAATTCCAAATACCTACTTAGAATAGAGGACAGTAGGTATTTTAGTACATAAAAGTTCACTAGAAGACCCATATAATGTACAGTTAGAGATTTTCATAGAGATTCATAGTCTTATGAATTATCATTGCACACATACAATTTCCACAATTCTTTTGAACACTGAAACAACCAGCTTAGACTACTAAACGACTGTCCCTTCCACAAGGCTAGTTCTCTTTTTAAAATATATCACTCCTAAGACAGCTTGATTTACTAAGTGAGCCCTAACAAAATTTCAGGTAAGCAAATCTTGCTTTATCATCTCTACGAGCATGTCTCCCTGCCTTCAAATGCCCTCAAGCATCTGTAAGACTTCAACTTTGTAAAATCCTGTAGGTCTTCAAATATTATTATAAAATTACTTGCATCTACAGCCTCTCAAAAATCAAAGCTTTTAGCAGCTCCGTGAGAACTTTTCAAACCAATTCACTCTAAATTATGGAAGTATAACTGACAGCCCTTTAATTTACCTAAAGGCATTTTCACTTTTAAATGAAGTTTGTTAACCTAGTTAACTTATATACTTTCAGTAAGTTTAGAAATTAGAAAATCAACACGAAAACGTTCATACACAGTAAGAAAGGGCATATCCCAGGAAGAGAAGATTGGAAGCTGGAGTCTAGCATATGTATCCCACTCATCCAGGCATGTAATCATACACCTTATAATCACTTGGTTCAATATCTGATTTTTTTTTTTTTTTTTTTTTTTGAGACAGAGTCTTGCTCTGTCGCCAGGCTGGAGTGCAGTGGTGGGATCTTGGCTCACTGCAACCTCTGCCTCTTGGGTTCAAGCGATTCTCCTGCCTCAGCCTCCAGGGTAGCTGGGACTACAGGCGTGCACTACCACGCCCAGATGATTTTTTGTATTTTTAGTAGAGACGGGATTTCACCATGTTGGCCAGGATGGTCTCGATCTCTTGACGTCGCGAATACCTGATTTTTTTAAGTGACAACAAAGCTGGTGCCCAGAGACCAAGGTTAACCACTCATACTACAGTACTATACAGCCTCCTCCAAGGTATCCCTGCATTTCATTTCACTCCAGACCTCTAAACCCATGGGTTCCCTACAGCCTAACTTGTGCACAATATAAGTTAATAGTAGGGGTCCCTGGACTTCTGTGGAAAAACGAAGCTGCATGTGAGGTGGGAATTTGAAAGAAGAGTATGAATAGTTTAAATTCCAGAACTGCCGTGGATTTCTAGATGACGTATCTAACTCCAAAACCAAACAATAGACATTCTTAAGAATATTCACAATGTCCCTAAATTAAAGCAAATTTTTATGCTTCTCTTATGGGAGAATAAAGTGGTTTACAGGCTTCTGGTCCATTCATACGTCATGCTGTTTACTTTTATTTAAAATTAACTTAGGTCTGCCTTTTTAAAGGTAAGAAAAGTTAAATTTTAGACGTAAAGTCTAAATTTGTTACATTCAAAAGGAATTATGTACTAAATTCAAAAGACAATTTAAATTCAAGTTCTATTTTTTCTGCATGTGCTTTAAAGTTAAGAGTTATACACACCTAAACAAATTAAAAATTATTCAACTGGCATTACATTGTAAACGAGTATCTCATTTAGGAACCAGATGATACTTTATATATATTTACACATGCTTATATATATATATACACATACATACATATTCAAAATACAATCAAGCACTAGACAAAATAGTCATATTGTTGGTATTACGATTTTATAAGTTTGTTTTGTTCTGATTTGCATTTGAAAATTAGATCAGCCAAAACTTGATGGCAAATAGTCTGATTTACAGCCCAACTATGACAGTCAAAGGAGACACCAGAATTACCTGTCACTAAATCCCATCACCAGTATTACCAGGGATGTGGGTGAGGACTGTCAAGGGCATTACAGGCAATGGAATAGTAACACACAAAGATTTGGGGATTTTAAGAAACTAAAACCAGTATTTCACGAAGACCTAATAAGGACAAGGTCACAACCTATCCCCCCCCCCACATGGTCAAATTAACTTGGAAAGGAGAAAAACTTCACTCTGACATCGATTGGTCCTGCCTTCTTTGGGGAGAAAAAAAGCATTTTTATACTCTGAACTCTGTCGTTCTCATAGACAAAGTTATAGCAGTATTTGCAGAGAGTAGGGAGTATCCCATCCACCACTTATTTCTTTCTCATATCTACTGAGTAATCCAATACAAGAAAGAAAAAGATAACCAGGACTTAAAGCAAAAACAGAATTCAGTTCCATGCTCCCCCGGTCTTATTATTTCCAGGTGTTATAACTGGGAGTTGTGCGGCCAGATTTGAGTTCTACTTCCGCTCCTTTAACCCCCTATTCCGAAGAGTCCAAGAGCAGCAGCTAACAAAAAGACCAACTCGAAAGTGGGGAAGGGATGTTGGGGTTAAAGAGGGGAGTTAAATAACCAGACCTTTAGTGAAGAATAAAGAATTCAGGCTGTAGTTTCCAGAAATAAGTTATTACAGGCCTGTAAAGTCTGGCGCTGGGTAAAGCCCAAGATGCTTTCCCTAACTCCAAAACGACGACCTTAGAGGGTTGGGGCACCACAGCGGCCGGATTTCTAATTGTGGAAAGTTTAAACAAATTTATTCCTCGGGGAATGGGGGAAGGGAGGGAAGAACAAGTCTGGGCTCGGCCGTGGAGCGTGCGGAGTCTGCACGGCGCAGCCGTCGGTCCAACGCGGGGAGGCTCAGGGATTTTCGGCAGCAGCGACTTCATCCACCCCGGACCGCCGGCTGGAGGACGTGCCTGGAGCCGGCGGGCATGTGCGGCCAATTCGGTGGAACGAGGACGCGGACCGCGAAGGCAGGTAGGTCTGGCACTAAGGGGCAGGGGTCCCAGGCTCTGGGTGGAAGTTGGGGGTGGGACGGCGCCGGGAGGCCGGGGAGGCAGCGGCGAAAGGCGGCGGGCGGCTCTACTTACTCGGCTGTACCAGATGCTGAGGCGGGCCGCGGCCAGCACGGCGAAGAAAGCCCTCTGCGGGTCGGACTGAACGTGGAAAGGCGCCTCGGCCGGGCTCCCCAGAGGGCACAGCAGCTTCTTGGGCCAGCCGGTCAGAAAATACATGGTCCGTGCGGAGCCACCGACGCCGGGGCCCCGGGCCCCCGGCGCCCCCAGTTGCGTCCGTCACACTCAGCGGCCCCGGGCTGGTCGCCCGCCTCCCACACCGCCACCGGCTGAGTCGGCGGCGGCGGCGGCGGCAGCTCGGGGCATCTGCCCGCTGGCCTGGCCGGGCCGGGCCGACGCGAGGCTGCGCGACGAAGGCACCCCCAAGCTGACGGGGCCGAGTGTGGGGGAGGGAAGGGGAGGGAGAGTAGGGACAGAGAGAGGGCGGGAGGAGCGCGGAGGCCCGCCCCGGCCCCGCCCCTTCCTCGGGCCGCGCAGGCGTCACCACGCTGCGCCGCGTGGGTCGAGCTGGGGAGGGCCGGCGCGCGCGCTTTGGAGACTCCTGCCGTCTCCCTAGCTGTTTCCAGAAGCTCCGCCTAAGCGTCGCCCGGCAGCCGGGTTGCGTTGGCACTTCTGCGCGCCGGCCCCTCCCTTGCTCCTCTCCCTAGCAATCTCCAGGGTTTTACCGGGAGGACCTGGGCAACCGCCTGAGACTCCGAGGCAAGTGGGGCGAGTGTAGGGATAACGCAGCAGCAAGGCGACTGGGCCCGTGGAACACGCCCTGGCCTGGCCAAACTGGACCTCCCTTCCGGATTGGCGGGGTCTCGGTGGGGGCGGGCCGGATGCCGGGGGTAACTGGAGTCACGTGACGCCCTGCGCTGTTTCCCACTTTGGGCTGCCGGCCGCTGTGGCTATGGTGGGCGGTGAGGGCTCTTACCGTGTGAGCTCCTTTAATGCCGGGGTCTGCAGTGAGAGCTGGTGATGAAGCTCCTGCCCGTATGGAGCTTACATACCTAAGGGAGCGTTTATTTAATCAGTAAACAAACCACTCACCGTGAAAGTATTGAGTTCTGTCTTCTGCCTTTCAAGAGTTCTAAATCTGTGTCTTTGAAACAGTTTCCATTCGTCTGAGTCTTACCAGCCATAACTTTAGATGAGAGGAGGCTATCTCTTTCGTGCTGCAAAAGGCTTGGACTTAGTTTTAGAACTGGAAGGGACTGGTGATAGCGTAGGTCCATATTTAGCTTTTGGACCCCAGGTATCACCTTAACTGTAACTTTCCACGGATTAACCCAGTGGTAACGTCTGAATAGAAGGAGGGTTGAGGGGATATGGTGTGGAATGGGGGAAGGAGGAGTCTGAAATAGAAGAAAGATTTGCTTCTCATTGTCTACCTTTTTTAGTACAGTTTGAATTTTTCCATTTGTTTGTATTACTTTTTCAATTAAAAAGCCAGGTTTAAAAAATGAACCCACACTAAAAAGTAGCAACGTAGGCGGGGTGCGGCGGCTCACGCCTGTAATCCCAGCATTTTGGGAAGCCGAGGAGGGCAGATCACTTGAGGTAAGCAGTTCGAGACCAGCCTGGCCAACATCGTGAAACCCCGTCTTACTGAATATACAAAAATTAGCTGGGCGTGGTGGCAGGTGCCTGTAATCCCAGTTCCTCGGGAGGCTAAGGCAGGAGAATCGCGTGAACCTGGGAGGCGGAAGTTGCAGTGAGCCAAGATCCCTCCAGGGCACTCCAGCCTGGGCAACAAAGTGAGACTGTCTCAAAAAAAAAAAAAAAAAAGTAGCAACATAAACAGAAAAAAGGAAACAAAGGAACTTAATTCATATTAGATATACATTGTAGCTGGTATTCATAACCAAATATGTAACTTTCTGTAATTTTTCTAAACATTCACTGCGTTCCCTGGAAGGTGATTATAGAATCCTGGATTCCTCAAATGAAGGTTGAAACTGCCTCACCACTCACTTGCCTGTTGTGATGAGATTGTTTCCTTGGCGTCTACCCTCCCCCAGTCCAACACAGCAACCTGGAACATAGTAAGCTGGCAATATTTGTCAGACAAACCGTGGAGGAAACCCTGATCCAGCTGAGCTACACCATTAGACAAAGAGGCCCGGAGAGGTTTCTTAATTTGCCAATTTAAAATTGTAGAATAACAAAGTTGCATCATACTTTCATCTTAGATTCAGTTATGCACTTGGCAGAAAGAGGAAATGAAAATGTTCTAGTGCAGCAATTTTGCTGGCAGTGTTACTGAATGTTTGTCCCAGCTGTCTCTCAGAGAGTCTTTGTTCTCATGTGTCTCTCAAGTTTGTCATACTGTGCTCATGGGCAATTTAAGGAACTTCTAAGCAATTTTTATTGCACTCAATTTTAACCTTGCTGACTTTAGAAGCTAATTCCTCTGCCACACTCCTGTGTAGCACTTAAGATTCACAAAATAATTCCAAATGCTTGTCTTGATTTAATTCATAGTAAACATTCGAGGAGGGTGACATTGGTGTGATGTTGTTATTCTCACTTTCTTAAGTGAGGAAGCAGGACAAGTGTGGTAGGGGTGCCTGAAGTCACGTGGCCTGAAAACAACTGATGTTCTTCTACAAATCCAGTGTGATTTCTTTTTTTGTTTTTTTTTTCGAGATGGAGTTTCACTCTTGTTGCCCAGGCTGGCGTGCAATGGTTCCATCTCAGCTCACTGCAGCCTCCACCTCCTGGGTTCAAGCAATTCTGCCTCAGCCTCCAGAGTAGTTGGGATTACAGGCATGCACCACCATGCCTGGCTGATTTTGTATTTTTAGTAGAGACGAGGTGTCTCCATGTTGGTTAGGCTGATCTGGAACTCCTGACCTCAGGTGATCCGCTCACCTCGACCTCCCAAAGTGTTGGGATTACAGGCGTGAGCCACCATGCCCAGGCTCCAGTGTGATTTTTTAAAAAATTTAATGTTTGGCTGGGCACGGTGGCTCACACCTGTAATCCCAAAACTTTGAGAAGCCAAGGCAGGCGGATCATGAGGTCGGGAGTTCGGGACCAGCCTGGCCAATATGGTGAAACCTTGTCTTTCTACTAAAAAAAAAAAAAACAAAAATTAGCTGGGCATGGTGATATGCATCTGTCATCCCAGCTACTCTGGAGGATAAGGCAGGAGAATTACTTGAACCTGGGAGGCAGAGGTTGCGGTGAGCCGAGATCGCTCCACTGCACTCCAGCCTGGGTGACAGAGTGAGACTTTGTCTCAAAAAACAAAAGATAAGTCTTATGGCAACCCTGCATCAAGTAAGTCTATTGGTGCTGTTTTTCCAACAGCATATGCTCTTTAGGCTAAACTAAATTGTGGTAATTGCTCTGGACAGTGAGAGGGAGAGGGGGAAAACCTCTAGGTCTTTCTCCCTGGCAGAGAGAAAAGGAAATATCTGACTCTCCAAAACGCCATACTTGAGAGTTCCTCCATTGTCACAAAAATGTTATTGGCTGGATTTTTCAACTTTATTTCTTTCTCTTTTTTTTTTTTTTTTTTTGAGACAGAGCATTGCTTTGTAGCCCAGGCTGGAGTGCAGTGGTGCAATCTTGGCTCACTGCAACCTCCGCCTCCCGGATTCAAGTGATTCTTGTGTGTCAGCCTCCTGAGTAGCTGCGACTACAGGCATGCACCACCACGGCCTGTCTAGTTTTTGCGTTTTTAGTAGAGATGGGGTTTCATCATGTGCAACTCCTAGCCTCAAATGATCCACCAGCTTCGGCCTCCCAAAGTGCTGGGATAGCAGGTGTGAACTGCCGTGCCTGGCTTCAACTTTCAGATATCATATTTTAACTTTATTTTGTAAAATATAGTTCTCATGCCTTAGGTCTTCCTTCTCCTCCTTTTTCTACTAGTTTCCCCCACCACTCTTGTCAAAATTTTTGGACTCTGTTCTAAGATTAAGCTTATGATAAGAGTTAATAGGGGGCCAGGCAGGGTAATCACGCCTGTAATCCCAGCACTTTCGGAGGCCGAGGTGGGCAGATCACTTGAGCCCAGGAGTTTGAGACCAGCCTGGGCAACATGGTGAAACCCTGTCTCTACAAAAAATTAGCCGGCACTGTGGCATACACCTGTGGTCCCAGCCCCTTAGGCAGCTAAGGCAGGAGAATTGCTTGAGCCTGGGAGGTAACAGTGAGCCAAGATCGTGCTATTGCACTCCCACCTAAGTGACAGGAATGAAATCCTGTCTCAAAAAAAAAAAAAAAAATAGTTACTAGGTGCATGTTTTCCTCTATGAAACTTAAACACTTTTTAAATTACAAGAAATAATGTTGGTAAGAGTACACATAAGAAACGGGGATACATTTATACACTCTTGACAGAAGTATAATTTGGTGCAATTTTTTTTTAATATAAGGTTTGTGGTAACCCTGTGTTGAGCAAGTCTGTTGGCACCATTTTTTCTAATAGCATATGCTCACTTCATGGCTCTTATCACATTTTGGTAATTCTTTCAATATTTGAAACTTTTTCATTTTTAGTCTATCTGTTATGATGGTTTGTGGTCAGTGGTCTTTGTTGTAACTATTGTAATTGTTTTGGGGTGTCATGTACCACATCCATGTAAGATGGAGAACTTAAGCGATAAATGTTTTGTGTGTTCTGACTGTTCCATCAACTGGCAGTTCCTCTGTCTCTCTCCCTTTCTTTGGGCCTCCCTATCCCCTGAGATGTAACAATATCGAAATTAGGCCTGTTAGTAACCCAACAGTAGCCTCTAAGTGTTCAAGTGAAAGGAAGAATCCCCTGTCTCTCACTTTAAGTAAAAAGCTAGAAATGATTAAACTAAGTGAGGAAGGCATACTGAAAGCGAAGATAGGCCAAAAGCTAGGCCTCTTGTACCAGTTACCCAAGTTATGAATGCAAAGGAAAAAAAGTTCTTAAAGGAAAGTAAAAGTACCACTCTGGAGAACATAGGAATGATAAAACAGCCTTGTTGCTGACCTGGAGAAAGTTTTAATGGTCTGGATAGAAGAGCAATCAAGCTACAACAGTACCTTAAACCAGACGCAGTGCCTCATGCCTGTAATCCCAGCACTGTGGGAGGCTGAGACAGGAGGATCACTTGAGTCTAAGACTTTGAGACCAGCCTGGGCAATATAGCAAGACCCCATTTCTTTAAAAAAAATGTTTTAAGTAGCCAGGTATGGTGGTGTGCACTTGAAAGCCTAGCTACTTGGGAGGCTGAGACAGGGGGATCACTTGAGCCCAGGAGTTCCAGATTACAATGAGCTATCTGCGCCGCTGCACTCTAACCTGGGTGATAGAGTGAGACCCTGTCTCTAAAATGAAGCAAAAACCAGTTTTTAAAAAGCATTCCCTTAAGCCAAAGCCTAGGCCAGAGCAATGCCCTAGCTCTCTTCAATTCTGTGAAGCCTAAGGGAGGCAAGGAAACTGCAGAAGAAACATTTGAAGCTAGCAGAGGTTGGTTCATGAAGTTTACCGAAAGAAGCTGTGTCCGTAACATAAAAGTGCAAGGTGAAGTGGCAAGTGCTGACGTAGAAGCTACAGCAAGTTATCCAGAAGATCTAGCTAAGATCTTTGATAAAGGTGGCTACATTAAACAACAGATCTTCAGTGTAGACAAAACAGCCATCTGTTGGAATAAGACGCCATCTAGGACTTTCATAGTTAGAGAGGAAAAGTCAGTGCTTGCTTCAAAGCTTCAAAGGACAGGCTGACTCTCTTGTTAGCAGCTAATAATGCTGGTGGCTTTTTTGGTGGAAGCCAGTGCTCATTTACCATTCCTAGAGTCCTAAGGCCCTTAAGAATTATGTCAAGTCTACTCTTCCTGTGCTCTATAAATGGAACAGCAAAGCATGGATGACAGCACATCCGTTTCCAGTGTGGTTTATTGAATATTTTAAGCTCTTGTTGAGAACTACTACTTGGAATGAAATAGTCCTTTCAGATTTTCACTGTTCGTGGACAGTGCATCTAGCCATCTTAGAGTATTGGTGGAGACATACAAGGAGATTAATGCTGTTTCCTTGCCTGCTAATGCAATATCCATTCTGTAGCCCATGGACCAAGGGGTAATTTTGACTTTTAAGTGTTATTATTTAAGAAATATATTTCATAAGGCTAGAGCTGCTATGAAATGCAGCTCTATATAGTGAATCTGCTATACATAGTTCAAACTTTCACTGTTCATGGACAGTGCATCTAGCCATCCTAGAATTCTGATGGAGACATACAAGGAGATTAATGCTGTTTCCTTGCCTGCTAATGCAATATCCATTCTGTAGCTGTGGACCAAGGAATAATTTTGACTTTTAAGTCTTATTATTTAAGAAATACATTTCATAAGGCTAGAGCCACTATGAAATGCAGTCATACCTAGTGGATCTGCTGTACACAGTGATTCCTCTGATGGATCTGAGCAAAGTAAGTCTAAAACCTTCTGGAAAGGGGCCAGGTGCGGTGGCTCACACCTGTAATCCCAGCACGTTGGGAGGCCGAGGCAGGCAGATCACGAGGTCAAGAGATCCAGACCATCCTAGCCAACATGGTGAAACCCCGTCTCTACTAAAAATATAATAATTAGCTGGACATGGTGGCATCCGCCTGTAGTCCCAGCTACTCGGGAGGCTGAGGCAGGAGAATTGCTTGAACCTGTGAGGTGGAGGTTGCAGTGAGCCGAGATCGCGCCACTGCACTCCAGCCTGGCAACAGAGGAAGACTCCATCTCAAAAAAAAAAAAAAGAACTTGCAACAGTCACTACAGCCTTCAGCAACCACCACCCTGATGAGTCTGCAGCCATCAACATGGGACAAGACCCTCCAACAGCAAAGAGATTACTATTTGCTCGAAGCTCTGAAGATCATTAGCATTTTGTTAGCAATAACATATATATATATTTTGAGATAGAGTGTCGCTCTGTCACCCAGGCTGGAGTGCAGTGGTACAATCTTGGTTGACTGCAACCTCCGCCTCCCAGGTTCAAGCGGTTCTCCTGCCTCAGGCTCCCGAGTAGCTGGGATTACAGGCATGTGCCACCATGCCTGGCTAATTTTTGTATTTTTAGTAGAGATGGAGTTTCAGGCCAGGCTGATCTTGAACTCCTGACCTCAGGTAATCTGCCCGCCTCGGCCTCCCAAAGTACTGGGATTATAGGCATGAGCCACCATGCTCGGTTGCAATTAAGTATTTTCTAAATTAAGATATACACATTCTTTAGACAAAATGCTATTACACACTTAATAGATGACAGAACAGTCTAAACATAGCTTTTATAACCACTGGCAAACCAAAAAATTTGTGTGACTCATCTTATTGCAATATGCACTTTATTGGGTTGGTCTGGAACCCAGCCTACGATATCTCTGAAGTATGCCTGGATTTCTTTCCATGATTATTTTCTAAGGAAATAAACACTGATATGTACAGAATTTTAGCCTTAAATCTAAAGGTGTATCTAAGTGGGAATAATCTAAATGTCTCCAAAAAGACATTAATTACTGTCCTTCCTTACACCTGAGTATTTTGCAAAAATAAAAGCTTATGTTGAGGAATAATATTTAATCACTTGGAAGTGTATTCAGTATATATTAGGAAGTAATGAAAAACAGATTAAATACAGTATGTAAAATATAATCTCATGTTTATGAAAAAAATTACATATGTGCCTAATAAAAAATGGGGAAAATGCAATTATAGGTACTTTTTATGTTCTTCTTTGGGATTTTGGATTTGCCAAATTGTCTGTAATGAATTCATGTTACTTTTGTGATAAGAATAAAGTTATTTTAAAAAGTTAAATTGCTTATGATTAGTAATGCCCTGTTTGTTCTGCTTTAAGTAGGACCTTGCAGAACTGGCAAGTCAAAGGGAGTAATGTGTAGCTTCTGGCTCAGTCCCAAGCCTAGTGAGAAGAAGATTAGGAGGAAAGGTACCCTGAGTCACCAGACTAAAAGTAGGCCGTGTGTACTCTTGCACATATTCACAGGCTTCTGATGCTGGAGCTGTGGCTGGATTTTGGGTCTGAGCAACCACGCTCAGTATTTGGAGACCTCCGTAAGAACCTGTGATAATATCCATTGAAAATGGTACTACTTTCATTTGTGACTTTAATGTATTTTTAACATTCAACCTGATTACACTTTTATTGTATAAACTGATGTATTTGCTTCTTGGGTGGCTTTTTTTTCTGAGATGGAGAGTTGTTCTGTTGCCCTGCTTGGACTTCAGTGGTAATATCTCGGCTCACTGCAGCCTCCGCCTCCTGGATTCCAGCGATTCTCCTGGCTCAGCCTCCTGCGTAGCTGGGATTACAGGCATAAGCTACCAGGCCCAGCTAATTTTTGTATTTTTAGTAGAGATGGGGGTTTCACCAAGTTGGCCAGGCTGGTCTTGAACTCCTGACCTCAGGTGATTAACCCACCTAGGCCTCCCAAAGTGCTGGGATTACAGGCGTGAGCCACCGTGCCTGGACTGGGCTAGCCTCTTAGTTATCATTTGTCCCTTCTGAAAGTAAGTAATATCTCAGCTGAATTGATATGATGTCTGGGTTTTGCTTCACAATAATCTGGGGGTGAGTGAAATGTATATGAAACAAAATTGACCATGAGTTGTTTTTCTTTGAAGCTGAGTGATGAGTACAGTCCTGTACCATATAATGATGTTTCAGTCAGTGACAGCCTGCATTTAGAATGGTGGTCCCATAAGGTTATAATGCAGCTGAAAAATTCCTATCACCTGGTGACATGATACTGTCATACTGTCGTGACACAATGTATTACTCATGTATTTGTTGTGATGCCTATGTAAACAAACCTATTGCACTGCCAGTTATATAAGAGTATAACGCATACAATTATATATAGTAAAAGATACTTAATAACAAGTGACCATGTCACTAGTTGATGTATTTACTATGCTATTTTTCATTATTTTAAAGTGTATGCTTTCTACTTAAAAAATAAACTTAAGTAAAACAACTTTAGGCAGGTCCTTCAGGGAGGTATTCCAAAAGAAGGCATTGTTATAGGATATGACACGTCTATGTGTGTTATTGCCCCTAAACCACTTTCAGTGGGAGGTCCATGTGGTGGCTCGTACCTGTAAACCCTGCCCTTTCGGAGGCCAAGGTGGGAGGATCCCTTGGGGCAGGAGTTCAAGACCAGCCTGGGCAAGGTAGCAAGACCCTGTCTCTGCTAATCAATTTTTAAAAAAACTAGCCAGGCATGGTGACACATGCCTGTAGTCCTAGCTACTTGGAAGATTGAGGCAGGAGTCTCACTTGATCCCAGGAGTTCCAGGTTGCAGTGAGCTTTAATCACGCCACTGCACTCCAGTGTGTGTGACAGAGCAAGACCCTGTCAAAAAAAAAAAAAAAAAAAAAAAACTTACACAGTGGAACAAGATGTGGAGGTGTAAGACACTAATATTGATGACCTGACCCCGTGTAATCCTAGGCTTACGTAGTTGTGTCTTAGTTTTTAACAAAAATGTTTTAAAAGTTTTTAAAAATTAAATTTTTTAACAATAGGCCGGGCGTGGTAGCTCATGGCTGTAATCCCAGCACTTTGGGAGGCCAAGGTGGGTGGATCACTTGAGGCCAGGAGTTCGAGACCAGCCTGGCCAACATAGCGAAACCCTATCTCTACAAAAAATTAAAAAAAAACAACAAAAATTAGCCAGGCGTGGTGGTGTGCACCTGTAATCCCAGCTACTCAGGAGGCTGAGGCACAAGAATCTCTTGAACCTGGGAGGTAGAGGTTGTAATGAGCTGGATCCCACCACTACACTCCAGCCTAGGCGACAGAGCGAGACTGTGTCTCAAAAAAATAAAAATAAAAATGGGCCAGGCGTGGTGGCTCACGCCTGTAATCCCAGCACTTTGGGAGGCTGAGGCAGGTGGATCACAAGGTCAGGAGTTTGAGACCAGCCTGGCCAACATGGTGAAACGCTGTCTCTACTAAAAATACAAAAATTAGCCAGGCATGGTGGTGGGCGCCTGTAATCCCAGCTACTTGGGAGACTGAGGCAGGAGAATTGCTTGAACCTGTGAGGCAGAGGTTGCAGTGAGCTGAGATAGCGCCATTGCACTCCAGTCTGGGCAACAGAGCGAGACTCCAACTCAAATAAATAATAAAATAAAAATGGTAAGAGTTTATGGAATAAGAATGTAAAGAAAGAAAATTTTTTTTGTACAGCTGCACAACATATTTGTGTTTTAAGCTAAGTGTTATTGCAAGAGTTTAAAAGTTTAAAAAACTAAAGTTTATAAAGTAAAAAATTACAGTAAGCTAAGGTTAATATATTATTGAAGAAAAATTTGTAAGTAAATTTATTGTAGCTTAAGTGTACAGTGTTTATAAAGTCTACAGTGGTGTACAGGAATGTCCTGGGCCTTCATATTCACTCACTACTCATTCACTGACACCCAGAGCAACTTCCAGTCCTACAAGCTCCATTTATAGTAAGTGCCTTGTATGGGTGTATCATTTTTTAAAAATCTTTTATACCGTATTTTTACTGTAACTTTTCTTTGTTTAGATATACAGATACTTATTGTGTTATAATTGCCTATAGTATTCAGTACAGTAACATGCTGTACAGGTATGTAGTCTAGTATCAATGTGTTATATTGTCTAGGTATGTAGCAGACTACAACATCTAGTTTGGTGCAGACTGTTTGTTCACACAGTGACAAAATTGTCTAACAATGCATTTCTCAAAACATATCCTTGTCATTAGGCAACGTGTGACTGTACTTGGGAATTCACTGTGTTATCTGCTCCACTTCAGTGTATAGTTGACGTTTTAGATAATGAAAAGTGTAAACATTTAAATTGAAAAGAACATGTCGGTAACTGGTCATATGTGACTAACCAGTCTACTTTGTCCACAATTCTCCTCACAGTTCACAGTGTTAAATATTAGTTCAAATCATTTAATTAACCTTAAAGGCAGGACGGCTTATTGTTAATAAGCCTTAATAGATCTAAGTGAGACTTTCTGGGCTGGAGCATTAGCACAAACTGGAAAATAAAGCCAAACAGCCTACTCTTGCTAACCAAGCAAAATGGGAAGGGTGACTATTTTTGCTCTTCACTTTAGTCATTTTAGAAATGAAAACTGATTGGAAACAGAATTGATTCTACATAAATTTGCCAACAGTAACAATTATGTTGGACCATGTCCCCATCACATCTCTAGTATAAAAAAAAAGTCATACCCGCATTTTCAGTGTGTTTTCTTTACTAGAATGGCAAGAGGAGTTGGAACAAAACATTTTTACCGCTATAATTCTGAGATTCCCACCCTACTCTCTATTCAGACAAATATGCCTTCAGTAATTTGGCCAAAATTTCATATTCATTGTGTCAGTCCATTATCTCCTGTATGTATCAGTGAACTTAGAGTCAAATTCATTACCCAATCATTACAAAGTTTTTCATCTAGCAGAACTGAAACTCTATACCCATGAAACATCAACTTCCCTTTCCTCGTTCTCCCCAGACCCTAATAACCATCATTATGCTTTCTGTTTCTACGAATTTGACCACTTTAGATATCATATGTAAGTAGAATCATACAGTATTTGTCTTTTTGTGCTTGGCCTGTTTCACTTAGCATAATGCCCTGAAGGTCTGTCAGTGTTGTAGCATGTGACAGGATATCTTTCCTTTTTAAGACTGAATAACATTTCATTGCATGTGTATACCACATTTTGTTAATCCATTCATCCGTCCTTCGACATTTGAGTTGTTTCCACCTCTTGGCTATTGTAAATACTGATGTTACGAACATGGATGTGCAAATATCTTTTAGAGACCCTACTTTCAATTCTTTGGGATATATACCCAGAAGTGGGATTGCTGAATCATATGGTACTTCTATTTTTCAAATTTTTTAGGGACCTCCATGCTCTTTTCCATAGTGGTTGCATCATTTTACCATCCCACCAACAGTGCACATGGGTTCCAATTTTTCCATATTCTTGCTAACACTTGTTATATTCAGGCTTTGTTTTTGTTTTTAAATGATAGCTATCCTAATGGGTGTGGTTTTGGTTTGCAATTCTCTGATGATTAGTGATGTTGAGCGTTTTTTCATATACTTATTAGCCATTTGTATATCACTTTTGGAGAAATGTTACTGCCTTTGATATACTGTCACACCAGGAGATCTGCATAAAAGGTCAAAGCCCCAGAGGAAATCTTTAACTTTGGGGGATATAACTTTAAATTATCTGTCAAGTTTGAATGTGGTTATTCCTTGTACTTAAAAGAGTTACAAGAATCTTACAAGTATGACATCTTAGTCAGAATGGGCCTTAAACACATCCAGTCCAATCTCCTGATCCAACAAGAATATAAGTGGATTTCATAAATTTATATATATTTCAAACATAGAAATCATTTATAAAAACCATTAGGAGTTGGTATAAAAGGAATATACCTGTGAAACTGAACAACCAATACACTTGAATGTAAGAACTTGTAAAGAGTTAAGGAAAAATGGCTACCAAATGTCCCCCAAAATATATTAATTATTGTCTTTATTGTCCTTTATTTTAAAAAAATTAGAAGGACAGCTATATTTGCAGTCATCATCTCCTGAAAATATAACTATGAATTTTCTTTCTGTTCTTAGCACTAATTTTTCTTTTATCATCAAAAAATAGTTAAGTACTATTTTTAAAATTTGTTAGTTGTTATCAAGGAGGTAACAAATTTGTTAATTTGTTATCAAGGAGGTAACAAATTTGTTAATTTGTTATCAAGGAGATAACAAATTTGTTAATTTGTTATCAAGGAGATAACAAATTTGTTAATTTGTTATCAAGGAGATAACAAATTTGTTAATTTGTTATCAAGGAGATCAGTTTTCCCAAAGTGCGTTCCAGTCATCTGGATCAGAGTTGTCTAGAGATATATTTAAAATACAGATTCCTTGGCCAAGTCCCAGGCTTTCTGAATCAGAAGTCCTTGATGGTATGGCCCAAGAATTAGCATTTTTTTTTATTATACTTTAGGTTTTAGGGTACATGTGCACAATGTGCAGGTTTGTTACATATGTATCCATGTGCCATGTTGATTTCCAGCACCCATTAACTCGTCATTTAGCATTAGGTATATCTCCTAATGCTATCCCTCCCCCATCCCCCAACCCCGCAACAGTCCCCGGAGTGTGATGTTCCCCTTCCTGTGTCCCTGACTTCTCATTGTTCAATTCCCACCTATGAGTGAGAACATGTGGTGTTTGGTTTTTTGTCCTTGCGATAGTTTACTGAGAATGATGTTTTCCAATTTCATCCATGTCCCTACAAAGGACATGAACTCATCCTTTTTTATGGCTGCATAGTATTCCATGGTGTATATGTGCCACATTTTCTTAATCCAGTCTATCGTTGTTGGACATTTGGGTTGGTTCCAACTCTTTGCTATTGTGAATAGTGCCGCAATAAACATACATGTGCATGTGTCTTTATAGCAGCATGATTTATAGTCCTTTGGGTATATACCCAGTAATGGGATGGCTGGGTCAAATGGTATTTCTAGTTCGAGATCCCTGAGGAATCGCCACACTGACTTCCACAATGGTTGAACTAGTTTACAGTCCCACCAACAGTGTAAAAGTGTTCCTATTTCTCCACATCCTCTCCAGCACCTGTTGTTTCCTGATTTTTTAATGATGGCCATTCTAACTGGTGTGAGATGGTATCTCACTGTGGTTTTGATTTGCATTTCTCTGATGGCCAGTGATGATGAGCATTTCTTCATGTGTTTTTTGGCTGCATAAATGTATTCTTTAAGAATTAGCATTTTTAACAACTATCCAAGATGAGTCTCATGCATATTAATAAGGTTGACATTTCATTAGGAGGAAAAAAAAAGTGTCCCGTGTGTACTTTGAATATGGTCTGGAATCTCTGTACTCAACCTTCTATTAGTTTGTAAACAAGTCAAAAAGTGCACTGGATTCCTGGGAGATACGGCCATGATCTCTTCTCCAGCAGATCTGAATTTTCTTGATTTCCTAATGAGAGAGCTGTCTAAGGATGTAAAAATTGTGCTGTGAAAACCACATAAGACCAAGTAGTGGAAGTGACCTTGGGTCATTCAGTAGCAACTATGGGCAAGTTAAGCCTGACCACCTGGCCCCTGCTTATCGCCTTCATATTGCCCTGCTAGTCCTAAGTTAGCTTTAACTGTTTTTTTACCTGCAGGTAGAAATGTTAGTACCTGTCATACCAGGTTGTTATTTTTTTAAGTGCTAGAAACCAGGCGCTGGCATTAATCTGTGCCTTTACTAGTATATTGTGGATTAGTCACGAAGAACTTTGTGTCTAATGATTGGTACTGTTACATAAATAATAACAGTAACTAGCATTTATTCTGCCCTTATGTACTAGATACTGCTCTAAGCATTTTACATTATTTAATTTTTATCCTTTCAACAATCACATGAGATAGATATTATCCCCCTTTTACAGATGAGGAAATTGGGGCTTAGAGAAGCTCAAGGCTCACAGAGCTGGGAAGTGATGGAGTCAAAACTTGAACCCAGAATCCCCAAGTTTATCAACTTCACTATACCATCTCTTTCCAAAAACTTATTTTCTCACCAACTAAATATATATGATAATTTATGTCAGGCTGTATTATTAAGTACAATTTTATTAACTCCCAAGGTATTTGTTTTTACTCAATCCTTCATGCATAAAATTACTTTGCTGAAGAAATGAAGGAAATAAGTATTTTCACATTTACTTGGAGAATAATATCTTGTGGCAAAAATATCTTAGGCAAAAATGAAAACAGTTTATCTAAAGGGTCATGTGAATTCTTGAAAATAAGCAGTGCTGTAGATCTTTCTGTGGCATACATCCATGGGTGTAAAAGTAAGAGAGGGAAGAAGGAATCACATCACCCCGGTATGATGTTGAAGGCTATAAATGAATCAAAGACTTAACATTTAACAATAGGATCATGTTTTAACACCATTTTCTTTCTTTCTTTCTTTTTTGAAGGGGGTGAGGAGGGGAGGGACTGGGGATGAAGAGTAAGGGATGGGGAAGAAGTCTCCATATTTTAACAACATTAATCCATCCACATCATTTAATATATAATACACCAAAGGCAGAATCTCCCTGTACCCTAGTCACTTTCTCAGGATGCCCATTGTAATGTGCTACAGGCTCTTATAGTCCTCCACAGTTTCGTAGGAGTTGATTGTTTTCTTACCTTATGCTGCCACTACGTGCTGCTTTCCATTAGAGGAGAATCTTCTTCTGTAGGACTTGTAAGGAAGCAAAGTGTCCCAACATCTCCCCTAACTGGACACCTCTCTAACTCCAAGCAAACATACTGTTGTCAGAGGTTTTCTGAGGATTCCCCTGTGGTAAAGACAAAAATGTTTGCATGAATGGTAAGACTCCCTCCAGGTTTTTATCTTACCAGTAAGTGAAAATATGGGTTTAAATCAGCTGTATGCGTGGATTAGAAAACAAAGTTGGCCATTGCCTATATATACTTCATCACTGTGTCCATGTTCTTCCATGATCAAGCAGATAAACAGTTTACCTGTTAGTATTTGTTAAAAAGCAGTGAGGGGTGGCCGGGCGTGGTGGCTCATGCCTGTAATCCCAGCATTTTGGGAGGCCGACGTGGGCGGATCACTTGAGGTCATGAGTTAAGACCAGCCTGGCCAACATGGTGAAACCCTATCTCTACTAAAAATACAAAAATTAACCGGGCATGGTGGTGCATGCCTGTAATCCCAGCTATTCGGGAGGCTGAGCCAGGAAAATTGCTTGAACCCAGGAGGCAGAGGTTACAGTAAGCCGAGATCGCACCACTGTAATCCAGCCTAGGTCACAGAGCGAGACTCCCCATCTAAAGAAAAAAAAAAAAAAAAAAAGCAGTGAGGGGTTATCCAGCTCTGTAACTCAAATCTCTGGTGAAAGTGCTGTTTGACTGGAGTGTGGTGAGCATATTGGGTGTCTTCATGACTCAATGAATGGGGATCGAGTGCTTAGATACTCTATAAAGATTATCTCAAAATATTCTGTTATTGCTCATACAGTTCCTTCTTGTGGTTGGAGTATTCAGAAGAAGAAATGTCTACTTACAACTTTATTTTCCTCTCTGAATCTACAGATTTTATAAAAAATAATGGGCATTCCTAAGTTTGCTCTTCATGAATGCGTTAATAACAATACCCCAAGCGAATGCTTCAAAAACCAATTTGTTTCAGATTATTATAACAACCATATAAAGTTTAAGTATGATGTCTCAGGCAAAACTTGGTTAATGCAGACATGAAGTTGAATATATAAAATTAATGACATATTAAAATGTGTAAATGCAATTCGTTTTTTTTTCCAGTCTCACTCTGTCGCCCAGGCTGGACTGCAGTGGCACAATCTGCAAACTCCACCTCCTGGGTTCAAGCGATTCTTGTGCCTCAGCCTCTGGAGTAGCTGGGATTACAGGCGCCTGCCACTATGCCTGGCTAATTTTTGTATTTTCAGTAGAGATGGGTTTCACCATATTGACCAGGCTGGTCTCAAGCTCCTGACCTCAAGTGATCTGCCCGCCTCGGCCACCCGAAGTGGTGGGATTACAGGGGTGAACCACCATGCCTGGCCTAAATGCAATAGTCAACAATTTACAGTACCATCAACCTTAACAAGGCAAGATTTTGCCCATGCCCATGTTATTCCCTGAATATTTGGGCACCACTGGATGTCCAGTTAATCAGTAAAGATGATAGAGTCACAAGTTGAGAAATGATCCTTTAAGTGTAGCAAAAGTGGTATAAAAGAGCCTCATTGACCGGGCATGGTGGCTCATGCCTGTAATCCCAGCATTTTGGGAGGCCGAGGTGGGCGGATCACGAGGTCGGCGGATCACGAGGTCAGGAGTTTGAGACCAGCCTGGCCAATATGGTGAAACTCCGTCTCTACTAAAAATACAAAAATTAGCCAGGCATGGTGGTGCGCGCCTGTAGTCCCACCTACTCGGGAGGCTGAGGCAGGAGAATTGCTTGAACCTGGGACACGGAGGTTGCAGTGAGCCGAGATCGCCCCACTGCACTCCAGCCTAAGTGACAAGGGAGACTTTGTCTAAAAAAAAAAAAAAAAAAGAAGAGCCTCATTCAGTTTAAGTTTGCATGAAATATGATACGTAGTATTACTACATTCAGGCCATGTGAGTAAATTATACATCCTCCAAAATTATATATATACATTTGTCTTTCATTTATTTGTGACCATTTACTCAATGTTTTATTTTTAACGCATTAGCATTTTCTTTGTTTCATTATTCCAGTTATTAATGGTTGCATTTTCTGGAATCTCTTACTTCTTATTAAACTTGGGCAAATATAGAATACATTTGAAAAGAACAGAGCAAGAGAGAACTTCTGAAAGAAATTCCATCCAGTGAAGCAATCAAAGAACGATCCAGTGTGTCAATATTCAGTAATCTCCCAAAACCTTTGTCTCCTGTCTCACAATGACACTGTCAGCTTCAAGAACAGGAAAACATCATCAGAGTCTTCCTCCTAGAGACTGCAACCCCATGCTTTCCTTCCAACATTGCTCCATCCACTCCAACTGGATCCTCCTTCTTCATAGGTCCACCTTTTCTTTGCTCTTTGTCTTAGTTTTGGTTCCCCCAGAAGCCAGATCCTAAGGCATTAGTATGTACACAAGTAGCTTACTTGGGTAGTAATCTCAGGAAATATGGGCAAGGGAAGTGAGACAAAGAGGGAAGGCAATCAATAAAAAGGGCATGTTTTCAAGTGGGTTAGTACTGTAGATAATGGACTTAATCCCTCTGGAGAATTTTGGGTACCAGTGTAAAATTCATGCCTCTGAGTTATTCTACCAGAGTAGCAAAGGAGCTGAAGTATTTACACCCCAACTCCTATCAATTATTAGTTAAAGGCTGCACTTAAAGCATTACATCTCCTCAAACCTATGCTCACACATGGAGCTCCAGCCACTAGAGAAGGCCATTAAGCAAGATGGTCCAGCTGCTGGCACTTGGTAAGGCTCAGGAGACATGGGCAGGGCACTAACTACACTGCTATCTGAGATCCCGATCTAGTACACTAAGACCCATGATTAAAAGCCAGGGATTACAAAATAGGAAAGAAGATCAAAGGCTCTGGAGTCAGACTGATTGCTTTCAAAACCTGATTTCTTAACCTTTCTAAGCTTCGAAATTCCATAGAGGATTGTTATGGGGGTTGCATAATGTAATCCATGTAAAAGTATCCAGTATTGTGACTAGCACATAGTACATATTCCCAAAAATGCTAGTTAATAATATTAACACCTGATCCTCTCATGGAGACATAAAACTGAACAGGACCTACTTTGTTCTCTGGCCAGATTGCCCAGCAGGGACCCAGCAATTCCAGTTTCGCTACTGGCATAGCATTTGCACTGGTGTCAGCAGAACTGACTAAAGGACTGGGCCTCAGTTAAGTAGTCATCAAGACATGGCCAGATGAAGCCCTGAATTATCATCAGTGCAGAGTGGGTTGCTTCAAGCTGCATGGGGCTCTGTGGAACCCAGAAGAGTAGATGGATCTCTTAAGGAAGGAATAGATTCTAGAGCAAGCCCACTTGGTGGTCCAACTTGGCCTCTTCACACTATTTTCCTACCCAGCCCCACTCAGACAGTCTTTAATTTTTTTTAATGTTTATGAGAAAAAGGGAGAAAAGAACTAGTACTTATCCTTCTCAATGTCAAGTTCTAACACAGCAATATAACTGCCCTTTCAATAAGCGAAGTATTTTTGGAATTCCTTAGTTCAAATGAAATTACATGGTTCACATGCTCAAGGCATTTTTTTCCAAATGTTTTTCATTCCCAGTCAGTAAAGACCAGACTTTTGGAAAAACTCAAACTTTCATTAAAGTTCAGCCATGCAGGATATAAAAGCTGGGTGGGTCCACTTTGATTTTGCTTTGTTGCTAGCCATTTCCAGTTAACTGACAGCAAGAACAGGTTTTTGGAAGAGAATGCAAAGGGCGTGGAGAGGCCCATGACACCACATAAAAACTCTAGCAAAAGGAAACTTAGAGAAGAAAATTTACCGTATTTTCCAAACAGCAGAAAACACTAATTTTTCAATTTTTAATATAGTATCTGAAATAAATATGTAGCAAATTTATTTCAGTACAATATGGTATTTTTCTAAATCACTGATCGTGAAGTCTACAGTTGAAATACCAAATTTTAAAAAACACTTAGCCACTAAGATTTATAGACCCCTAATAAAAATACTGCCTTCCCTTGGAAAACCAAACATCGTATGTTCTCACTCGTAAGTGGGAGATAAGCTGTGGGGATGCAAAGGCATAAGAATGACACAATGGACTTTGGGGACTCAGAGGAAGAGTGGGAAGGGGGTGAGGGATAAAAGACTACAAACTGGGTTCAGTGCATACTGCTCAGGAGATGGATGCACCAGAGTCTCACAAATGACCACTAAAGAACTTACTCATGTAACCAAACACTACCTGTTCCCCAAAAACCTATGGAGATCAAAAATTAAAAAATAAGAATATAGGAAACTGCTTTGTACATGTCAAAAAAATGTTGCCTTTTTAAATAAAAATAAACGGTTCTCCAAAGTGTTCACTGGAAGGAGAATCTCCGCATGGGGAAGAATAGCTAGATCTTATATCCTGCTAATTTTGTCTTCCCTTGGCCTGTGGGAGAGGGCGCTATTCCCCTCTTTACTATTGGTCTAAGACCAGGCAGTGGGCTGGTTTGATCCCAAGAACACTCCCTAATAAAATTCCTTCACCCCAATCTCTGTCCAGGCTCTGCTTCACTGAGAACCCAATTTGTGGCAGTTACACATGGCCAAAGTACATACACCTTAACACTTTAACTCCCCAAGTCTAGACCCAGAAGAGTAAGAACAAGAAAAAGTCAAGGCAGCTTATTGACTGTGTATTGAAGTGGCTTTGTTCAATTGATTGGTGGTGTTAATGATCACTCCTTTACAGGAGGAAGTTAGCCTCTCTCTTTTGAGGTTTCTACATGGTAACCATATTGGAATATAACCCAGTAGGTGCAATATCCATAAAATTGTGGGTTGTGGGGGCATTGTGTTATACACTATCTTAGAAATAGAGTCCAAATCGGTTAATAAGAAAGAAAAGGGAGAGTGACAATATTATTGCATAGAAACGAAAGAAGTACTGATGCATCTCACTTTGTAAAAAAAGAAACACATTTCAGAAAAAGTTAGCTATGAATCATATTTTTATATTAAATTTTATTTTAAAGTCAGTAATGAAACACACCATCTAAAGATTTTTATGACATAGTTTTTGCAGAGAAAAACTTACAAATTTACATTATTACCTTCCAATTTGTTATTTTGTGAAACTAAAAATGATTAAAAAATTTTCTTTACAAAAAGTTTCCCACTCAAAATTTATTTATATCATTTAAAATGATAAATGATTAAAATTTGTCTGTCATTTAAAAGTGATACTCTTTTAAATCACTGAGATGATTTAAAATAAAGTATTATTGAAAATCTAAAAACCACAGCAAAACACTTAATATAAAATTACTTTAAACTCTAGTTTCTTTTGGCCCAATATTTTTAGATAAAGAAATTACTACAAGTTGCATTTGCTACAATTTTCTTGAGATTAGCCAAACTTTTTCGCAGTACTAGAACTTTGTTGTATTATTATTGCTCAAAGTAAATTCATTGACAAAGAGTTATTATTATCTCCCTAACAGAATTTTATTTCTGAGGCTATGTTTTGATAATGGTTTTAACATTCATCCTGGATGAGTGGCTAAGAATCTGGAAATGAAAAATTAGGAATGTACTTTTCCTCTTCTGCCAAAGAGTGTTTTCTTTTTCCCCCAGATTAGTAGTCACAGAGTAACCATGGATTATGGTTACCAAATTGGTACCAAATTTGGATCTCGTATGGAGAACTCAGCCTTAGCTTGAATGCAGCAATTCACATTTAAATAAAATGAATATTTAGGTGCTGTGCTCAAATTTAGATACGATTATATTGTAGTGATTCTGGGGGAAATCAGTCTTAAGATCACATGTATTTGCAGTGGAATGAGGAATTTCCTTTGGAGAATAATTAGTAGAACTATTATTGCAAAGCTACCTAAGCCCTCTTATGTGATATAATCAGAGGCAATTGGCAAAAGAACGAGTCAAGAATATCCCTCGGAGATCCTGTACCTAGATCCAAAATACTGACATGCACTCTCTTACGAAGAGTTTCAGATGCATAAGACTTTTTTTGTTTGTTTGTTTGTTTGTTTTTTTTAAACAGGCTTCTAGGTAACAAGTCACTTCACTTCTCTGGGCCTCTTAAACTTCTCATATGAAAATAGACTAGATGAATCTGGAGAGACATTTTCTGCCTGACGTGGAAGGTGAAAGTGAAGAAATTAGCTGTATTTCCTAACACTCAGGAGGTAGGTGCAGGGCCCATAGCTCCTCCAGCTCCTCTGGATCTTATGCTTCAGCTTCTCTAACTCTTGGGTCAGAGGTGTGTTTAACTCCATGGTAAATGGCACCAGAGGTTTGGAGGTGGTGAGAGACCAATGCAGATTCCAGTCCATCCTCGTGGATTCCAGTTTGTCCTCACTTCCTGCTCTCTATCTCCTGACCACTGGTCCTGTGAACTTCAGCTCCAGCACTAGACACAGAAACAACAGCCTCCCATAGAGACTATAACCAGCTCCCACAATTGCATACAGTCAAGTCTCTACAATAAAAATAAATCCGTTTTGTCAATTTATCTTAGTAGTTCTACTTCCATGAACAAACCTTGACAGACTGCATTTGGGTTGTTATGTTTTTAACAAAAAGTGCTACTGTGCATATTCATATTCATATTTAATGGTACACTTGTGCAAGAATTCCTCTACAATATATACCTGAGCTTACATATTGCTGGATTGTAGAATGTATAGTACTTAACTTTGTAAGACAATGCCAAATCGTATTCCAGGGTGGTTGTACCAATTTATGTTCACACTAGCATTGTTTAAGAGTTCCCGTTGATCTGTCTTTGGGAAAAATTAATATAGTAATATTTCTTTTTAAATTTTTTTTTAGAGACAGGGTCTCACTATGTTGCTCAGGTTAAAGTCAAACTCCTGGGCTCGAGTGATTCTCCTACTTCAGCCTCCTAAGTAACTGGGACTACAGACATCCACCACTGCACCCAGCAGTAATACTTAACTTTAGTTCATCAGAAGAGTATAATATGTTTACTCATTATAGTCTTAATTTACATTTATGTGATCACTATGAAGTAGAGAATCTTTTCATATATTTTTTCTTCATTCATATTTCCTCTTTTGCAAAATGACTATTCATCCCTCCCTTTTTTGTGGCATTGCTTGTCATTTAATTGTCGATAAATAGAAAGAGTTCTTCATGCATTCTGGAAACAAATCCTTTAGTGTTATATGCAGTGGTGTGCTGGAGCTGGCTTGTATAGTCTCATCAGAGAGATTTTGTGTATCTCTTCCTAACCTCATGTTTAGCAACATCATGTTGGTGGCTTGAAATAAACTTTTCCACCTTGAAAAGAATCAAACCCAACAAATCATGGCTTTTTTCCTCTCTGCAAAGCTAGGTTTTTAAAACATGTATTGGCATACCACTAGTTATATCTAGCAAATATCTACTACTGGCTTGTGGCTTGTCTACAAATTCTTGTTTGGAGTATTTTGAAAAACAAAGTCAAATTTGTTCATCTCTTCAGTTTTAGATAAGCTTTTTTGGGGTGTTTTGTGTTTTCAGTTTCAGAGAAGGCTTTTTTTTTCGTATGTGTTTTCTCTACCCCAGGAAACTAAAGACATTATCCTATAGATGTTTAAAATATCAGCTTTCACGTCCAAGTCTTGGATGCATCTAGAATTGACTTATGTATCATGTTGGGTAGGAATCCAATTTCATTTTTCCCCATATTCTCCCAGCACCGCTTATTGACTAATTCTCCCTTTCTTGATTATGTACAATACCACCTCTGTTATATATGATGTCCAAATATATGTGGATCTGTTTCCCAAATCTCTACTATTCCATTAACCCATTTGTGTATTGCAGCATTAATACCACTCTCTTAATGAACTTTGTAATCAAAGTCCTCAAATAGGATAGAGCATACCTCCTACCTTATTCTTCTCCAAAAGAGTCTTTGTTATATTTTTGACCTTTGTTCATCCATATAAATTTTAGAATCAGCTTAGTTTCTTGGGAAAAAAACAGCGTGATTTGGCATTAAATTACATTGAATCTGTAGGTCAAATTGGGAAAAACTGTTAACTTTACAATAGAAAGTCTTCCTTTTGAATGTCTTGTTTTATTTATTTATTTTTTAATTTTATTATTATTATACTTTAAGTTTTAGGGTACATGTGCACCATGTGTAGGTTTGTTACATATGTATACATGTGCCATGTTGGTGTGCTGCACCCATTAACTCGTCATTTAGCATTAGGTATATCTCCTAATGCTATCCCTCCCCCTTCCCCCCACCCCACAATAGTCCCCGGAGTGTGATGTTCCCCTTCCTGTGTCCATGTGTTCTCATTGTTCAATTCCCACCTATGAGTGGGAACATGCGGTGTTTGGTTTTTTGTCCTTGTGATAGTTTCCTGAGAATGATGGTTTCCAGTTTCATCCATGTCCCTACAAAGGACATGAACTCTTCATTTTTTATGGCTGCATAGTATTCCATGGTGTATATGTGCCACATTTTCTTAATCCAGTTTATCGTTGTTGGACATTTGGGTTGGTTCCAAGTCTTTGCTATTGTGAATAGTGCCACAATAAAGATACGTGTGCATGTGTCTTTATAGCAGCATGATTTATAATCCCTTGGGTATATAAACAGTAATGGGATGGCTGGGTCAAATGGTATTTCTAGTTCTAGATCCCTGAGGAATCACCACACTGACTTCTACAATGGTTGAACTAGTTTACAGTCCCACCAACAGTGTAAAAGTGTTCCTATTTCTCCACATCCTCTCCAGCA
Source organism: Hylobates moloch (assembly GCF_009828535.3). Lineage (NCBI taxonomy): Eukaryota > Metazoa > Chordata > Mammalia > Primates > Hylobatidae > Hylobates > Hylobates moloch. Next base: position 73,068,331 of record NW_026652294.1, read on the forward strand.
CCTGTTGTTTCCTGACCTTTTTAACGATCGCCATTCTAACTGGTGTGAGATGGTATCTCATTGTGGTTTTGATTTGTATTTCTCTGATGGCCAGTGATGATGAGCATTTTTTCATGTGTTTTTTGGCTGCATAAATGTCTTCTTTTGAGAAGTGTCTGTTCATATCCTTTGCCCACTTTTTGATGGGGTTGTTTTTTTTTTTCTTGTAAATTTGTTTGAGTTCATTGTTGATTCTGGATATTAGCCCTTTGTCAGATGAGTAGGTTGAGAAAATTTTCTCCCACTCTGTAGGTTGCCTGTTCACTCTGATGCTAGTTTCTTTTGCTGTGCAGAAGCTCTTTAGTTTAATGAGATCCCATTTGTCAATTTTGGCTTTTGTTGCCATTGCTTTTGGTGTTTTAGACATGAAGTCCTTGCCCATGCCTATGTCCTGAATGGTATTGCCTAGGTTTTCTTCTAGGGTTTTTATGGTTTTAGGTCTAACATTTAAGTCTTTCATCCATCTTGAATTAATTTTTGTATAAGGCGTAAGGAAGGGATCCAGTTTCAGCTTTCTCCATATGGCTAACCAGTTTTCCCAGCACCATTTATTAAATAGAGAATCCTTTCCCCATTTCTTGTTTTTGTCAGGTTTGTCAAAGATCAGATGGTTGTAGATATGTGGCATTATTTCTGAGGGCTCTGTTCTGTTCCATTGATCTATATCTCTGTTTTGGTACCAGTACCATGCTGTTTTGGTTACTGTAGCCTTGTAGTATAGCTTGAAGTCAGGTAGCGTGATGCCTCCAGCTTTGTTGTTTTGGCTTAGGATTGATTTGGTGATGCGGGCTCTTTTTCGGTTCCATATGAACTTGAAAGTAGTTTTTTCCAATTCTGTGAAGAAAGTCATTGGCAGCTTGATGGGGATGGCATTGAATCTATAAATTACCTTGGGCAGTATGGCCAGTTTCACGATATTAATTCTTCCACCCATGAGCATGGAATGTTCTTCCATTTGTTTGTGTCCTCTTTTATTTCATTGAGCAGTGGTTTGTAGTTCTCCTTGAAGAGGTCCTTCACATGCCTTGTAAGTTGGATTCCTAGGTATTTTATTCTCTTTGAAGCAATTGTGAATGGGAGTTCACTCATGATTTGGCTCTCTGTTTGTCTGTGATTGGTGTACAAGAATGCTTGTGATTTTTGCACATTGATTTTTGTATCCTGAGACTTTGCTGAAGTTGCCTATCAGCTAGAGGAGATTTGGGGCTGAGACCATGGGGTTTTCTAAATCTACAATCATGTCATCTGCAAACAGGGATAATTTGACTTCCTCTTTTCCTAATTGAATACTCTTTATTTCCTTCCGCTGCGTGATTGCCCTGGCCAGAACTTCTAACACTGTGTTGAATAGGAGTGGTGAGAGAGGGTATCCCTGTCTTGTGCCACTTTTCCAAGGGAATGCTTCCAGTTTTTGCCCATTCAGTATGATATTGGCTGTGGGTTTGTCATAGATAGCTCTTATTATTTTGAGATACGTCCCATCAACACCTAATTTATTGAGAGTTTTTAGCATGAAGGGTTCTTGAATTTTGTCAAAGGCCTTTTCTGCATCTATTGAGATAATCGGTGGTTTTTGTCACTGGTTCTGTTTATATGCTGGATTATGTTTATCAATTTGTGTATGTTGAACCAGCCTTGCATCCCAGGGATGAAGCCCACTTGATCATGGTGGATAAGCTTTTCGATGTGCTGCTGGATTCGGTTTGCCAGTATTTTATTGAGGATTTTTGCATCAATGTTCATCAAGGATATTGGTCTAAAATTCTCTTTTTTGTTGTGTCTCTGCCAGGCTTTGGTATCAGGATGATGCAGGCCTCATAAAATGAGTTAGGGAGGATTCCCTGTTTTTCTATTCATTGGAATAGTTTCAGAAGGAATGGTACCAGCTCCTCCTTGTACTTCTGGTAGAATTCGGCTGTGAATCCATCTGGTCCTGGACTTTTTTTGGTTGGTAAGCTATTGATTATTGCCACAATTTCAGAGCCTGTTATTGGTCTATTCAGAGATTCAACTTCTTCCTGGTTTAGTCTTGGGAGGGTGTATGTGTCGAGGAATTTATCCATTTCTTCTAGATTCTCTAGTTTATTTGCATAGAGCTGTTTGTAGTATTCTCTGATGGTAGTTTGTATTTCTGTGGGATCGGTGGTTATATCCCATTTATCATTTTTTATTGCATCTATTTGATTCTTCTTTTATTCTTTATTAGTCTTGCTAGCGGTCTATCAATTTTGTTGATCTTTTCAAAAAACCAGCTCCTGGATTCATGAATTTTTTGAAGGGTTTTTTGTGTCTCTATTTCCTTCAGTTCTGCTCTGATTTTAGTTATTTCTTGCTTTCTGCTAGCTTTTGAATGTGTTTGCTCTTGCTTTTCTAGTTCTTTTAATTGTGATGTTAGGGTGTCAATTTTGGATCTTTCCTGCTTTCTCTTGTGGGCATTTAGTGCTATAAATTTCCCTCTACACACTGCTTTGAATGTGTTCCAGAGTTTCTGGTATGTTGTGTCTTTGTTCTCGTTGTTTTCAAAGAACATCTTTATTTCTGCTTTCATTTCGTTATGTACCCAATAGTCACTCAGGAGCAGGTTGTTCAGTTTCCATGTAGTTGAGCGGTTTTGAGTGAATTTCTTAATCCTGAGTTCTAGTTTGATTGCACTGTGGTCTGAGAGAGAGTTTGTGATAATTTCTGTTCTTTTACATTTGCTGAGGAGTGCTTTACTTCCAACTATGTGGTCAGTTTTGGAATAGGTGTGGTGTGGTGCTGAAAAAAATGTATATTCTGTTGATTTGGGGTGGAGAGTTCTGTAGATGTCTATTAGGTCTGCTTGGTGCAGAGCTGAGTTCAATTCCTGGGTACCCTTGTTAACTTTCTGTCTCGTTGATCTGTCTAATGTTGACAGTAGGGTGTTAAAGTCTCCCATTATTATTGTGTGGGAGTCTAAGTCTCTTTGTAGGTCACTAAGGACTTGCTTTATGAATCTGGGTGCTCCTGTATTGGGTGCATATATTTAGGATAGTTAGCTCTTCTTGTTGAATTGATCCCTTTACCATTATGTAATGGCCTTCTTTGTCTCTTTTGATCTTTGTTGGTTTAAAGTCTGTTTTATTAGAAACTAGGATTGCAACCCCCGCCTTTTTTTATTTTCCATTTGCTTGGTAGATCTTCCTTCTTCTCTTTATTTTGAGCCTATGTGTGTCTCTGCACCTGAGATGGGTTTCCTGAATACAGCACACTGATGGGTCTTGACCCTTTATCCAATTTGCCAGTCTGTGTCTTTTAATTGGAGCATTTAGCCCATTTACATTTAAAGTTAATATTGTTATGTGTGAATTTGGTCCTGTCATTATGATGTTAGCTGGTTATTTTATGTGTTAGTTGATGCAGTTTCTTCCTAGCCTTGATGGTCTTTACATTTTGGCTTGTTTTTGCAGTGGCTGGTACTGGTTGTTCCTTTCCATGTTTAGTGCTTCCTTCAGGAGCTCTTTTAGGGCAGGCCTGGTGGTGACAAAATCTCTCAGCATTTGCTTGTCTGTAAAGTATTTTATTTCTCCTTCACTTATGAAGCTTAGTTTGGCTGGATATGAAATTCTGGGTTGAAAATTGTTTTCTTTATGAAAGTTGAATATTGGCCCCCATTCTCTTCTGGCTTGTAGAGTTTCTGCCAAGAGATCAGCTGTTAGTCTGATGGGCTTCCCTTTGTGGGTAACCCGACCTTTCTCTCGGCTGCCCTTAACATTTTTTCCTTCATTTCAACTTTGGTGAATCTGACAATTATGTGTCTTAGAGTTGCTCTTCTCGAGGAGTATCTTTGTGGCGTTCTCTGTATTTCCTGAATCTGAATGTTGGCCTGCCTTGCTAGATTGGGGAAGTTCTCCTGGATAATATCCTGCAGGTGTTTTCCAACTTGGTTCCATTCTCCCCATCACTTTCAGGTCCACCAATCAGACGTAGATTTGGTCTTTTCACATAGTCCCATATTTTTTGAAGGCTTTGTTCATTTCTTTTTATTCTTTTTTCTCTGAACTTCCCTTCTCACTTCATTTCATTCATTTCGTCTTCCATCATTGATACCCTTTCTTCCAGTTGATTGCATCGGCTCCTGAGGCTTCTGCATTCTTCACATAGTTCTCAAGCCTTGGCTTTCAGCTCCATCAGCTCCTTTAAGGACTTCTCTGCATTGATTATTCTAGTTATCCATTCATCTATATTTTTTTCACAGTTTTTAACTTCTTTGCCATTGGTTTGAATTTCCTCCTGTAGCTCAGAGTAGTTTGATCGTCTGAAGCCTTCTTCTCCCAACTCGTCAAGGTCATTCTCAGTCCAGCTTTGTTCCGTTGCTGGTGAGGAGTTGTGTTCCTTTGGAGGAGGAGAGGCGCTCTGCTTTTTAGAGTTTCCAGTTTTTCTGCTCTGTTTTTTCCCCATCTTTGTGGTTTTATCTACTTTTGGTCTTTGATGATGGTGATGTACAGAAGGGTTTTTGGTGTGGATGTCCTTTCTGTTTGTTAGTTTTCCTTCTACCAGACAGGACCCTCAGCTGCAGGTCTGTTGGAGTTTGCTAGAGGTCCACTCCAGACCCTGTTTGCCTGAGTATCAGCAGCAGTGGCTGCAGAACAGCGGTGGCAGTAGAACAGCGGATCTTGGTGAAATGCAAATGCTGCTGCCTGATCGTTCCTCTGGAAGTTTTGTCTCAGAGGAATACCCGGTCATGTAAAGTGTCAGTCGACCCCTACTGGGGGGTGCCTCCCAGTTAGGCTGCTTGGGGGTCAGGGACCCACTTGTGGAGGCAGTCTGCCTGTTCTCAGATCTCCAGCTGTGTGCTGGGAGAACCACTACTCTCTTCAAAGCTGTCAGACAGGGACATTTAAGTCTGCAGGGGTTACTGCTCTTTTTTTGTCTGTGCCCTGCCCTCAGAGGTGGAGCCTACAGAGGCAGGCAGGCCTCCTTGAGCTGTGGTGGGCTCCACCCAGTTCGAGCTTCCTGGCTGCTTTGTTTACCTAATCACGCCTGGGCAATGGCAGGTGCCCGTCCCCCAGCCTCGCTGCCACCTTGCAGTTTGATCTCGGACTGCTGTGCTAGCAATCAGCAAGACTCTGTGGGCGTAGGACCCTCTGAGCCAGGTGCAGGATATAATCTCCTGGTATGCCGTTTTTTAAGCCTGTTGGAAAAGCGCAGTATTAGGGTGGGAGTGACCCAATTTTCCAGGTGCCGTCTGTCACTCCTTTCTTCGACTAGGAAAGGGAACTCCCTGACCCCTTGTGCTTCCTGAGTGAGGCAATGCCTTGCCCTGCTTCGGCTAGCATATGGTGTGCTGCACCCACTGTCCTGCACCCACTGTCTGGCACTCCCTAGTGAGATGAACCCGGTACCTCAGATGGAAATGCGGAAATCACCTGTCTTCTGCATCGCTCACGTTGAGAGCTGCAGACCGGAACTTTTCCTATTTGGCCATCTTGGCTCCGCCCCCCCTATTTATTTCTATAGTAGATCTTCTTTGATGTTTATCAAATAGAGTTTTAGAATTTATTCCATATAGGTCTCCTATAACTTCATTAGATGTAATTTATACTTTTTTGTTGTTATGGTGTATTAATCTTTTCTCATGCTGCCAATAAAGACATACCGGAGACTGGGTAATTGATAAAGAACAAGAGGTTTAATGGACTCACAGTTCCACGTGGCTGGGGAGGCTTCACAATCATGGCAGAAGGCAAAGGAGTAGCAAAGTCATGTCTTATATGGTAGCAGGTAAGGAAAGCTTGTGTAGAGGAATTCCCCCTTATAAAACCATCAGATCTCGTGATATTTACTCTCACAAGAACAGCACAGAAAAGACCCACCCCCATGATTCAGTTACCTCCCACTGAGGCCCTCCCAAGACATGTGGAAATGATGGGAGTTACAGTTCAAGTTGAGATTTGGGTGAGGACACAGCCAAACCATATCATAAGGTAAACTGCTTTTTTATTTTTTAAATTTTCTGTTTGTTGCCAATGCTTAGAAATATATTTGGTTGTGCGTATTGGTCTTCTATTCAGCCATGTTGGTTAGCTCTGTTATTGCTATTATTATTTATTTTATTTCTTTTTGAGACAAAGTTTTGCTCTTGTTGCTCAGGCTGGAAGTGCAATGGCATGATCTCGGCTCACCGCAACCCCTGCCTCCCGGGTTCAAGCGATTCTTCTGTCTCAGCCTTCTGAGTAGCTGGAATTACAGGCAAGTGCCACGACACCCAGCTAATTTTGTATTTTTAGTGGAGATGGGGTTTCTCCATGTTGATCAGGCTGGTCTCGAACTCCTGACTGCAGGTGATCTGCCCTCCTCAACCTCCGAAAGTGCTGGGATTACAGGAGTGAGCCACTGCACCCGGCCAGCTCTGTTATTATTACCAAGAATTTGCCTGTAGATTTTGTGGGACTTTCTGTGTAGAGAATTATATCTTTATGAATGAAGTATATTCCAATACTCCTACCTTTTATTGCTTTTCCCAATCTTTATGCTTCGTTGGTTCTTTTTCTTGTCTTAATGCACTTAGAAAATCCACTATGATGTTGAGTAGAAGTAAATAGGGCTTCTAAGTCTTGTTCCTGATTTTAAAAAGTCTCCTTCTCATTATCTGCTGCATCTTTTGAGATTATCATATTTTCCCCTTTAATCTGTTAATGTGGTAAATCATATATATATATATATATATATATAATTTTTTTTTTTTTTTGTCTTTTTTTTTTTTGAGATGGTGTTTCGCTCTTGTTGCCTAGGCTGGAGTGCAATGGTGTGATCTCAGCTCGCTGCAAACTCTGCCACCTGGATTCAAGCAATTCTCCTGCCTCAGCCTCCCAGGTAGCTGGGATTACAGGCATGCGCCACCATACCTGGCTAATTTTTGTATTTTTAGCAGAGAAAGGGTTTCACCATGTTGGTCAGGCTGGTCTCAAACTCCTGACCTCAGGTGATTTACCTGCCTTGGCCTCCCAAAGTGCTGGGATTTCAGGCGTGAGCCACTGTGCCTGACCAGTGAATTATATTTTTATATTTTCTTTTCTTTATTATTATTATTATTAGTATTAGTATTATTATTATTGAGACAGGGTCTTGCTCTGTTGCCCAGGCTGGAGGGCAGTGGTGCCATCTTGGCTCGCTGTAACTTTCACTTCCCAGGCTCAAGCAATTCTCTCACCTCAGCCTCCCAAGTAGCTGGGACTACAGGCATGTGCTACCACGCCTGGCTAATTTTGTATTTTTTTTTATAGAGACGGAGTTTTACCATGTTGCCCCGGTTGGTCTCTAACTCTTGGGCTCAAGTAATTCACCCACCTTGGCCTCTCAAGGCACTGGGGCTACAGGTGTGAGCCACCGTGCCTAGCCATATTTTTTATTTCCTAATGTTTAACTGCGCTTGTATTTCTGGTTAAACTCAACTTGTTTATGATATATTATCTGTTTGAAATAAACTCCTAAGCTTGTTTCTTTCGTATTTTATTTGAATTTGTAGCTATGTTTATGAGTGAGATTGGTCCAAAAGTTTTCTTTATTGTCCTGTCCTTATTTGGTTTTGCTATGAAGGTTACATTAATATCATTGAGTGAGTTGTGTCATAGTCCCTCTTTTTCTGTTTTATAGGACATTTTTAAAGATTGGAATGATCTCTTTCTTGAAACCTTGGTGTAAGTAATTTGTAAACATATCTGAACTAAATATTTTCTTTGTGGGAAGATTTAAAAATATTGATTGCATTTCTTGGTAGATATAAAACAATTCAGGTTCTCTATTTTTGAGTAAGTTTTGGTAAATTATAGTTTTCTAGGAATTTGCCCATTTCACCCAAGTTTTTGAATATGTGACCTAATTGATTCAGAGTAGCTCATCTAAAAAAAATCTTTGCCTTGTCTGCGATTAGGTCTCTTTTTATTCTAATATTGCTTATTTGTGCCTTCTTTTTTTTTTCTCGCTCAATCTCAGCAGAGATTGCTCTGTTTATAAAATAAAACTTTTAATTTTGTGGATTCTTTTTTTGTAGCTTTGTTTACTTTTTTCTGAACCTCTGTTTTTATCTCTGTTATCTACTTCCTCCTACTTTGATTGTTTTTCTATTTTTCCTCCTAATTTCTTGAGTTAAACACAAAGCTCATTAATTTTTAACCTTTCTTCTTGTCTAAAACAAGCCTTCAAATTAATAAATTGTCTTTAGAGAATGACTTTGACTGTTTTACAGAACATGGTAGGTGATATTTTCATTATCATTCAGCTTTTAGTATTTTTACATTTGTTCCATAATTTTTTCTTTGACACATGAATTACCTACAAGTATGTTTTCACATTTTTCAATGTATAAGAACTTTTACAGATTTATCTTTTGTTATTGTCTCTAACTTAATTACTTTGTGCACAGAGAATGAGGACTGTGTTATAATTTCGTGAGACTTGCCATATGGTCTAATAAATGGACAATTTTTGTAATTGCATTATGATATTTAAGAAAAATAAGTGCATTTGCCAACTGTTGGATGCAGAATTTTTATCTGTCTATTTGATTGTGTTATTAATTGTGTTGTTCAGATCTTCCATATTTTTAATGTCTTTGCTTTGGATGGTCTGTTGGTAATTGAGAGAGATATATTGAAAGCTCTCATTGGCAATTTCTCTTTGTAGTTCAGTAAATATTTGCTTTATATATTTGAAACAATTTTTCTAGGTGTAAAACTTTGAAGTTATTATATCACTGACAATTGGAACCTTTAAAAAAATCAAGTAGTGGCCCCTGTCTAACTCTAATGATACTTATTTTCTTAAAGTCTATTTTGTGTGATTTTTAATATACACTTCAGTTTTTTTGGTTACTGTTTTCCTGTTACATCTTTCAACCATTTTGTGTCTTAAGTTTTAGGTTTTTCTTTTGAAAGAGCATGTAGTTAGAGGTTTTTTGTTTGTTTGTTCCCCAATCTGTCTTTCACCATAAAGTTTAGATTTATATTTATTGTAATTATTAATATATCTAGACATTTTCTACCACCCCACTTTTAATTTTTATTTGTCCACCTTTTATTTTGCTTTCCCCCTCTTCCTTTATTGCTCTCTTGTCAGTTGATTGGGGTTGGGCTTTTGTTTGTAAGTTTGTTTTCTTTTTCCATTTTTCTGTCTTCTATTTTGGAAGTTATTGGACTTTTTGTTATCTGAAAATTGACTATAACGACTTAGAAAAATTGCACCGAATATTCTGTATCTGAATAAAAAATCTACTGCAATGAATTTACATTCATGTGCTAGCAAAGACATTGAAATTGCATATAAGTCCAAATGAAAAGATGTAGAGTCCATTGCAGTCATAGCTGTTGTCTAATAAGCTCACATCTTGTGCTCCTATTACTTAAATAGGCATGGATTGTCACTATTACTGTATTTTCCACATTATTAAAGTGAAAAAGCTTATTAAAGGACAGAAAATGCCATAGAGAAAATAAGTGAACATAAAATATTCATTGCATGGACACCAGACATTTACTGTTGTGCTCACTCATTTACCAGCTCACTCTTGCCTAATATAATGCAATTATTTCTTATCAAATGAAAGCACACTGGCTTTCCCTGACTTAAAATAAGGTCCAGAGTTCCTCTATCCATCTTTAGGTGATCTTCATTTCTCTTTTAGTTAGTCATATTCACCCTTCAATAGATACCCCATAACTGAAATAGTGAGATATAGAGTTAATTCTTTTAGCACGTAAACATGCAATGAAATATTATACAGCAGTGAAAATGGAGTACTACATGTAACAATATTGATATATCTTACAAACATAATGTTAAGTAAAAAAGATAATTTGTAGGATAATATATACAGTACAATTCCATTTACATAAGTCTGAAAGCACACCAGGGCAGAAGTGGGTCATGTAATTAATGTAGCCTGTGTTCCGTTTGGCAAGCAGTGCACCTTGGTTTAGAGTTGTGTCCAACCCAAAGAAGAGGAGCTTTTTTTCTAATTTGCACAGAGGCTCTGGATGGGCTACCTATGACTCTGGGTATATGTAAAGGTATTCGTAGTATTCTAATTCTTATATTTGGTGATGGCGTCATGGTTTTTATTTTGTAATGTTGTTACCTCAAACCTGCTAGTTTGCTTCCCTAGAGTCAGTTGTTGTTGACAGTTGCTTGTATATCCATCCAAAGATACCCAGTGCTTTGGAAGCATAGACAAATATATATTTGTGCTTTTATACAGAACACAGTAGAAGCATTCTATGACACTATTGGATCTTTCTTTTTCTGGACTTAATGCTATGTCTCAGAATTGTTCTATGGTCACAAATACAGATATATCTCATTTCTAAAATGACAATGCAGCATTCCATCTATATTATGTGCCATAATTTATTTAACTTGTCTTCTATTAATGAGACATTTCAGTTGTTTCCCATCTTTTGCTTTTATGAACAATGCTGCAATGAGCATTCCATTATGGGTATTTTTGCCCACACATGTGATTGTATCCATAGGATAAATTCCTAGGAGTGAAAACGTTGGGCCAAACAGAATGTATTTTGACATTTAGTGCCAGATTAGGTTTTTAAAAGCCATAACACCAATTTATTCCCTTGTTAATGCAGGGAGTGCTCATTTTTCTCACAGAAATGGCTTACTTTATTGTTATTGTTCATTTGATAAGTTAAAAAGAATAGTCAATCACTGTGGTTATTTTCTATTAAGAAAAGAAGATTGATCATAAAAGTTATTTTAAAAATCTTCAGGGGTGCAAAGGAGGTAGAAACATCTGTTTGGGAATGAGGGGCAGGGAAATTCTCAAAGGAGGTAGGCTTTAAGCAGGCCCTGTAATAATATGTAGAACTATGACAGTTGAGATGGAGGCAGGTGGCAGAGTGTTCAAGGCGGAGAGTGTGGTATGTAAGGGCACAGAGGGTGGGAAATTGTTTTACAAGTAACCTAGTTTGTCTAAAGCAGAGTGAGCACATCCTGAGTAGTGACAAGAAATGTACTAGGAATCAAAATCCACCTAGTAGGCAGCAAGGAATCACTTAAGTAGGGGCTTCTAGCCTTGATTGCCCATTACAACAACTGGGAGGTTAAAAAATATATATTGATGTTAAGTCCCTCCCCAGACAGATTATATTAGAGTCTCCAGTAGGAGGTTTCTCCCCAGGGGACATTATTTTGTAGTCAGGGCTGAGAATCACTGCATTAAGGACAAATGGACTAGGGAGTAGAAAGCTCAAAAGTGGGCTTACAGAAGATTTAGAGTTGTAGATCACATGCTGTTTACCTCTAAATTTATTTAATAATTTGAAATATGGGAAAAAGATAATTACTTAGTTCAAAATTTAATTTAAATTTCCACTATAGTTTAAAATGATAACTATTCTATGTCTCAGAATAATTAATTTTGGCTGGGCGTGGTGGCTCACTCCTGTAATCCCAGCACCCTGGGAGGCCAAGGTGGGTGGATCACTTGAGGTCAGGAGTTCGAGACCAACCTGGCCAACATGGTGAAACCCCGTCTCTACTAAAAATACAAAAATTAGCTGGGCGTGGTGGCAGGCACCTGTAATCCCAGCTACGCGGAAGGCCAAGGCAGGAGAATTGCTTGAACCAGGGAGGTGCAGGTTGCAGTGAGCTGAGATCGCACCACTTCAGCCTGGGCAACAGAGGGAGACTCCATCTCAAATAATAATAATAATAATAACAATAATAATGATGATGACGATGATGATGTATTTTTTTCTTTAAGGGGATACGATCATTTACCAGGTGGGTGTAATTCACAGTGAAAACTGCTTACACATCAGTGGTTTGAGGCAGAGGCCGCCCGGCTGCCCCAGAATTCCCCTAGAATGAGATGGTTCTCAGAGCTTGGTGAAGCGTCGCCTTGACACTAGGTGGAGCCATGGACTGTGATTAGTTGAAAAACTGCCGCTCCAAAGAAACAGAGGTAGAATTTGAAGAGGGGAGGAGACTTGGAGAGCATATGCTCTGGTCCCTCATTTCCGTTTTACTTCTTAATTTCTCTTTTGTGTGTGCAAAATTTTCTTCTTCTCTTCTCTGCTCTTTTCTCTTTTCTTGTCTTGTCTTTTCCTTTCTTTTCTTTTTTTCTTTTTCTTTTTTTTTTTTTTTTCCGGAGTTTCGCTTTTGTTGCCCTGGCTGGAGTGCAATGGCGCCATCCGGCTCACTGCAACCTCCGCCTGCCGGGTTCACGCGATTCTTCTGCCTCAGCCTCCCGAGTAACTGGAATTACAGGCACCTGCCACCCCGCCTGGCTATTTTGTATCTTTAGTAGAGATAGGGTTTCACCATGTTTGTCTTGCACTCCTGACCTCAGATGATCTGCCCGCCTCGGCTTCCCAAAGTGCTAGTATTACAAGCTAGCACTTTGAGCCACTGGGCCCGGCCATTTTCTACTTTTCAAATAAGTTACATATTTATATAGCTCTAAATTTACGAAGTAAAAATGCTGTACGGTCTGTGCGTGGATATTCCCTCTGTATGCCTTCAGATCTACTCTCCACTCTGCCTTGAGCCCCAAGAGCCTCATCCCTAAGGATGTCCAGAGATCCAAGTGCAGAAGGAGAGTGTGGTGAGGCTGTTTATTCCCCCAGCGCCTTCCCTGCTGGGCTATGGATGAACAGTGGCTGACTTTATCTGGGAAAGGGCTGTGGCTTCTGTCCCGTAGCCCCTTTTATACCTATATCTCTCTCTCTTTGGATTCAAGTAACCACTTACTCCCCTTCTTCATCCTTAGGACTTAGGTATGATAATGATTCCCCTCTGTAGGCTGCCCATTGGCAAGTGTCGGCATCCTTTGTTGGGTGCCTTAGCCCTGTCCACAACTTTGTAAATAATTCTGTCACTCAACTCTCCTTGATGACGCCTTTTGAATATGCCATATGTTTCCTGCTGAGATCCTAACTGGTACATTCTCCTTCCTCACTTCTCTGTCCCACGCCAATTCAGTTCTCCTCCTGAAGCAACCGATTTTAGAAGTTTCCTATATTTATGCAATATGAGCATAAAGGAATATATCTCTTCCTTTTATCCTTACTTATGCAAATTGTAGTATATGTCCTGTTCTGCACTGTGGTTGTTTTTTATCCCATGTAATAGTATATCCTAGAGATCATTCTATAGCAGTATATAGGGGTCTTTCTTATTACCTTTTTTTTTCAGGTTTAGAGCAGAAATTTAATAGGTGAAAGAACGAGAATAGCTCTCTGCTACAGAGAGGGATCCTGGAAAGATAGGTTGCCAATTCACAGTTTGGATACAGAGGCTTTTATAAGAAACTGATAGGGGGCTGGGCATCTCATTTGCCTAAGGTGTGCATTTCTGGTAATTCCACCCCATCCTCCTAGTGTGGATGTGGGCTCTTAGCTTGAGTTACTCCATGTTGCTTTGTTTCCCTTACTGCGCATGTGTCAGGGGACAGAATTTTCCATTGCAGGTATGTCTGGGCAAGTCTCCTGTATAGTCTTTCTTATCTGTGCAGCTGAGGGGATGTCTTAGGCAAGCCCCCTTATCTCTTGAGCAACTTCCCTTATCTGTGCCTGCAATTTGATTTTTTCAGGCTGTTGTTTTGTTTGAAATAATTTAATCTTATTACTTTTTATGGCTGCATTATATTCCATTTTATAGGTGTACAATTTTTAGCCAGCCTCCTATCAACAGACATTTAGGTTGTTTCCAGTCACTTACTTTTACAAATGTCGCTTTAAGGAATAACCTTCTATGTAGGTTATTTCTCCTTATTTTATGTATGAGGAAAATGAAACAGAAAGAGATTAAGCTGTCTAAAGTCAGTCATTGGCAGAGTCTATGTCATTGTAGTCATCTGTTAGTAGAGTGAGACTTGAGTGACCTGTATAGTGTTCATTATGAGACCAGAGTGATCTGAATCTTGCTGAGGGACCCCCACAAAATTTACTGCACATTTCCACTGTTCTTAAATTTTTCACCCTTACACATTTATTTCCTAGCATCATGGTTAAAAGCATGGATTGTATAACCACAATGCTAGGTTGTATTTTCCACTCCA